>NW_019396148.1:45859-122941 GCF_000591075.1 Eurytemora carolleeae
GGGGGGGGGGGGGGGGCGCTTAAATTGTTCAATCCTTCGGGCACAATTTTAAGCCCCCCCTTGGACTAAAACCTGAACACGGCTCTAATATCTCACATGATAGGTTTTAGGATAGTTTGTAGTTAGAACGGTTTTCGGGTACCGACCAGTCCAACCAAACCTGTACAAGTATTTTTAAGTACCGACCAGTCCAGCCGAACCGGTACAAGCATTTTTGAGTACTAACCTGGACAGCGAAAAGAAAAGTAGGAATTAAGTTTTGCCACAAACTCTGATTTGTAATATCTATATCTTTACATTGATTATTTCAAACTATGTGGATCAAATAATCTGAGTTTGAAATAGCAAGGGTTTTACACCGTCAGGTTGCAAAGGTATGGGGATAAGAACTTTAGAGTTTGTGGCAAAAACTCAATTTCTTTGCAATATAAAAGGAATAGGCCATCAGGTTTCAAATATATAGAGATAAAAAATTTAAGTTTGTTGCAGACTTAATTTCTTTTGTTATTACACAGTAGGAAACCTAAAATCTTAACTTTTATGATAAGTGAATAAATGATTTGAACGAATTTTTTAATCGTATTACTAGTTGAACCAGTTTCTTAATATTTTCTCGTATATTTAACGTTTTTCAGTTGGAATTGAACTGTGTGGCTTAGCGCAATCACAACCAAAAGTTTCAGTCTCTGGATATTTACAGTTTTCTTTTTGTATATCGAATCTGTAAACTATTAATCACAAAATAAAAATAAGGAAAGTTTTTTTCATGAGGTAGCCTTTCACTTTCTTTACACGTTTTTCTACATTAATTTACAGAAGAAAAAAAAATATATTTTCGATGAAAAATTTAGAAAGGAAGCTTCTAAAATTCTTGTTGATCTGGTTTACACATACATTCAGGGCTTCTCATTAACATCATTTAAAAATAAAAAAAACTTCAGAAGGCAAAAATTTAATGTTGCGAATTTAGGGACCTCCATGTTATGCAGACTTACGGAATAATTTAACTGCTCTTAGATATTCTGTAGTGGTCATCGAGAAATCGAGAAATCAATCAATCAATGATGACATGTATCTTGATCGAGGGTGGGTGGGTTTGCATTTGGCCGAAAATCGTTGAAAAGATGAACTGTTAATTGATGCGGATGATTTATAGAACTAAGTTTTTTACTTTTATTTTCTAATCCCTGTATCTTAGACTATTTTCTAATCCTTATATCTTAGACTATTTTCTAATCCATATATCTTAGACTATTTTCTAATCCCTATTTCTTAGACTATTTTCTAATCCCTATATCTTAGACTATTTTCTACTCCCTAAATCTTGGAATATTTTCTAATCCTTATATCTTAGACTATTTTCTAATCGCTATTTCTTAGAATATTTTCTAATCCTTATATCTTAGACTATTTCTAATCCTTATTTCTTAGACTATTTTTTAATCCCTATTTCTTAGACTATTTTCTTATCCCTATTTCTTAGATTATTCTCTAATCCTTATATCTTAGACTATTTTCTTATCCCTATTTCTTAGACTAACAGATATCCCAGTCTGAAATATCTCTGATCTGCGATTTCAGGTTGAAAAAATATGACGATTTGAAAATGAGTTGTGAGTAAGTTCATCTTTTATCCTAACTCAAATTTTGATTTCTAAATATAATATAAAAAAATGAGTTCTTCCCACAAACTCTGATTTTTTAAACGCCTTATCTTTACAACCTGATGTCGCAGACCTTTGATATTTCAAATTATGAATTCTACAAGATTTTAAAATATCAAAGGTTTGTACCATCAGGTTGCAAAGATATAGGGATTATAAAACCGGAGATTTAGGCAAGGGTTCAGTTTCTATTTAGTTCGCTTAAGACATTAAACTCACTCACCGTAGGGAGTGCAGGACATGAACAGTTAAAGGAATTAAAGATTTGCCACAAACTCATATTTCCTTAATCTTTGCATCCCAATTCTTTGATGTTTCAAACTTAGATTATATGACCTAACAGAATTCATAGTTTGAAATATCAAAGGTTTACACTATCAGGGTTCAAAGACAATTGTTCAACAATTTTAGCAAAAAGTTCATGGTTTCTTTCTAAAATATTTTGTTTAAGCTTAATCTTCTTCTGCATTCATCTCTTAATTTGATTGAGAGCCTAACATCAGTAAAAAGTATTACTGACTATTGTGCAAGAGATGAAAACTGTACCAGCTATTGTTAAAGAAAAAGTTTGATCAGATTCTGTGTAAAATTCGATCCACGCAGACTGAGAATAATAACTTGTTTAAACGTCCTTTCTATGGCAGGAATTAAGATTAAAACAACGTAGGTTAAAGTTAAATCCATTTGCTATCTTTATATTTTTGAAACCTGATTTCGTAGACATTTGATATTTTGAACTATATGAATGTCGCTAGATCAAATGAGGAAAAGAGTGTAATATTAAGGGTTTTCATCACGAGGATTTGAAATTTCCTAATTTGTCGTTTTCGTTACGTTTCTGAAAGGATTTTCTATTTCAGGAGTTTTTCTTCCAGAAATTTCGTTTTAGGTTTTTCGTTTTTCATTTTGTATTTCAGTAGTTTTCTTCCAAGTTTTTCCTCTTAGAAGGTGGAAGTTTAGAATATTCAGGAATTTTCTTAAAAGAGTTCTTCTTTCAAGAGTTTCATTTTTAGGACTTCTTTTTCAGGAGTTTTTTTTATAATTAGAAGCCTTTCTCTTGTGATTTTATAAGTTTTTTTTCATAAGTTTGTTTAAAACTAAACAAATATAATTTTATATATATAAACAACACCGTCCTTTCTCTTATTAATGGAATGGGGGGAAAATGCTATGAGAAAAATAATTATTCCCTACTATCTTAAAAAGTAATACAATCTGACATTTTCCTTCTTTGTTTCTGTTGTGTTCATCAGCAATTCATTTTTATAGAGGAAACAACAACTGCAGGCGCGTAGTGGGGGGGGGGGGGGGGGGGGGGACTTATATAAGTTCTTATAGAGCTAGTGCTGCTCTACCCTCCCCTCAATCTCCCAGCCATACTTCTACTACACACCAAACCCTCAAAACACTTTTATCAAACCTTTAAAATCCGTTTAAATTTGTTCTTCCAGTTTAATTTAATGTACATTTGACACGCTTCCATGTATTTTTGCAGTACAATTAATGTCTGCAGTACTATATATTAGTATGTTTGTGAATTACACAAGACAGGGAAAAGAGGGATGTGGCAGCGCACCGCGGTGAGGCGGCCAGGAGAAACTTACATAAGTTCAAAATTCTCCAATGCCGCTGTCGCGTACTTCTTTGCCGCCAAAATTTAAAATGAATTCTGGTGTCTCTTCAGGGATCTGTAGCGGAGAGAAAATATAGAGATTTATCAATGATACAATTGTGCGATTTGTACTATGCACTGAAGTACCGATTATTAGACTATAGAGAAGGAAAAAATGGACAGTACATCAAATAAATCATCCCTTTTTTGGAGATTACTTTGTATAGCAGGCTCATTATAAATTACTAAAATATTCGGTCGAGCCGTTGGCCAGAGCTATAGCTAGCATATAAATATACAAATATATATACATGAGCGAAGAGCTTTATTACTTAGATTTATGTAAACATTATGAAAGATTTATTCAAACAATACAATGCACACAGCCACAGGTCTGCCGCTTTAGTAATTGTAAATTGGCGGTACAGTTCAGAACAGGACTGCAAAGGTTGGCCCAGCTCGGATATTCAAATGTACACTGGTTGTGCGTGAATGACAAAGACATGGCCAACATTGCTTCAGAAAGATTTTCACTGATTGAATTCATGCAGAACTCACAAATATTTAGTTCCATCTTTCATTTAAAATATCTTCAAAAAAAGGTAGGACAAAATTACAAACCAACAACGCGCGCGAGTTTATCAAAAGGTTCCATGTTTTGCAATGATCGAAATTCAAGATTTACTTTTAAGGATTTTTTCCTAATCGAGTTTTTTTCCCATCAAGACCATAAGGTTGCACAAATGAAACTTTTAAAGATTCAACGCACAGATGTTTTAGCTTTTTTGGGGGGGGGGGGGNGGGGGGGGGAGGCGCAGAGTGCCCTGAATATTATTCACCTGAATAATGAAGATTTTCTCATCTTCCAGATTTAGACTCAGTTTACATCAAACCAAAAAAAGATCTGAAAAATATTTTGATAATTAGCAATTTGAATAAAAGAATCAATTTTTTACGTTAAATTATCTGTAAACCCGTGTATTACGAAAACATTCGTGGAGCTTAAGAATGCAAAATATTTGATAATTTTTTGAAAAATTAATTGGGAGTGTTCGGGAAAAATAAAAGGGGGTATGGGCTGATATCAAATTGAATTCGATATCGATTGCTCCTAATTTTACTTTTATCCGTTGCTTATATAAGGAGAAAATGGTTAGAACGTCTTATATACCCAAGAGTGTAGCGTCTATAAATTCAGAGGGTTGCATTATTCTACTAAGATCGTAAATAGTTCAATTAAATTTAAAATTAATCATTTAGATATTTCAACCCATAAATGTCGAATTCATAAATATCTCTCGCCAAGTGAAATCCTTGAAATATTTATAACAGAGACACCAAGCGGCCAAATAATCGTCGTTTAACGTAAAATGTGTTTAAAAAATCAATTGAGAGAAAAGGTAGTCGACCCTAGAAATAACTTTCATCATCGGCCTGTAGACGGGTGAATACTATGCATATACAACTCAAATTTGAATTAAGAAACTAGTAAGTTTAGGATCAAAAGAATCAGACAGAAAAACTTCTTCTCAAAAATCTTCTTATAGTCAGAGTGTAAAAATACCTAAATTGATCATCCTAGGCTGGTATAGTAAAATAACAGATATAGGATTATAAACCAAACATGATTCATCTTGAGTATTAAAGGATCGTGGTCCGTGGAGTTAATTATTTCTAATTAAAAGTTAAGCTATATGTATATGTATCTTGTACGACCAGAGCTCCACACTTGAATATAGTTATAGAATAAAAATATATTATACAATATCGACTGGAAATTTGAGATTGTAGCAAAAGCTCAGTTTCTTGTACACTACAAATACGATGTGCAACAAACAGAAAAAAGTTTATGTGAGAATTTTCGAATGTCACACCTATAGTTCTGTGGAGCATTACTGTTTGGTTGGGAAATATTATTATATAATATATGGTTTTCCGTTTGAGTTTCAGGAAAGGTTTCGTAAGACCTATTTTGAAAGAAACTGAACCTGAAAATTCGAAAACGGGTGTTTTTCGTTCATAAACTCCTCCAATATCATTTTCTGAATTCTATGGTATTATAATATAACCCACATGAAACTAAATAAGCTTTTTTCTAGTGTCAAATTTGTTAACGAGTACTAACAAAAACCGTTTATAAATGTTCGATTTTTTTTCTGAACATTTTTACATTTGTAGAAAAGTTGAAAAACTTTGTTTATTTCGGTCATGAATATGAATCTTGATCAGACAAGAAAACTAAGATCGGTTTAAAATTCTTTTTTGTTAGTGTTACATCTATGTAAGTGATACGGTTTGGAATTTAATTCCCTTGGTTCTTAAACAAATCTATTTTTATCTCTATATCTATCTAGGCTTTTAGTGCGCTTCGCGCCCATCTTCTATTTTAATTGTTAACATGTTTCTCTTTGTATACACTTTAAAACAAAAACGAAAAAATTTTTATAAAAAATTTCTTGAATTCTTAAAATTTTATAAAAATCAAATTTGGATGGAGGTAAATTTTAGGTCCCACACAAAATTTGGGCCCGATCGGTTCAGCCGTTTTGACGTTTATTGGATACAAACAAAAAAAAAACAGACACCCAGACAGGCTTTCTAATAAACGGCAAAACGGCTGAACCGATCGGGCCCACATTTTGTGTGGGACCTCACATGACCCCAGGGAAAGTTTTAGGATAATCAAAATTTCAAAATTTAGCCTTCATTAAAATTCGATTTTCATAAAATATTGAAAATCCACGATTTTTTTTATGAAATTTGCAAACTTTTCTTTACAGTTTTACAATGCACGCAAAGAGAAAATGTTTACAATTGAAACGCCCTGAAAGTATAGTATATCTATATATCTATATATATCAGCTGGCTTTTCAAACTGGTTCTTTTGAAACCAAACTTGACATATTTTAAACATATTAAGTTTGATAAAATATACTGTTGAAATATTGAGAAGAGCAATTTAACAAAAAACTTTAAAATCTTTCCTTTTAATCAAATTTCATAAAAATTAACAATTAAATTAAATCATAAAAATACTAAATAAAACGTTTAGAATTAAACTTGAAACAATGAATGGAACTTTTTCTTGAAACTTTCTTGCATTTTAATTTTCCGGGTTTTCTAGACCATTATTTTATTAAAAAGACTGAAGACATAATTCCATATAAAGAGTGACATGTTTGATTCACAGCAGTACATACCGTTAAAAGCTTTGTGTATCCCTCTTTAAATGGCGGTTACTTGATACATACAACGACAGTCCTTTAACATTCGTTTAATCATACTAAGCCTGTTCATTTTCAGGTTTAAACTTAATCTATCTCAGGTTTGTTTCATTAAAGGGAGAGACCGGCTATGTAACATATTTGAACTGAGAATGCAGCATTGTAGAGAAAAACTTTGGGATTTATTTGATACCAATGAGACAGTTTTATGGTGTACATTTTTTGAATAAGAGCGCAAAGTCGTTTGTATTTTTTCATGAGTTGTTTCAGCCAATTCTTGAATAACCCACTGCACAGTTAACATGTAATAAACACTTTTCTATAAATTAGCTGCATGTAGACAAGCAGGTTGAGTAAAATAATGAATGTCTATCATTGTAAATAATATGCAGGATTATGCAAATTATTTCAGCTAGGGTCGTTTGTTGAAGATTTTCTTTATTTCAATGGTAACACGACGACATTTTGAAGAAATCTGTCAAAAAAATTATAGAAACTGGAGAAAAGGTAACAGCGTTAATTAAATTAGTTTATAAATAAACTTTTTGACATGTTTTGTCCGGGTTTTATTTAGGCAGGTTTTATTTAGTTAAAAGTTAGATATATTTTAGTTCAGTGCATGTGAAGTTTATTATAGGTTTTAGTATGGTTTAGAGTAAGATATCGGAAGCGTATTCAGGGGCGACTATGGGGGGCTAAGCCCACCCCCACCCCTGGAAAAGTGGAGGCTTAGCCCCCCCCTGTTGAGGAGCGGCAAATTTGCACCCTTTAGTGTATGTTTTTTGTTTATATGGATCCTATGTATATTTTATGATATTGTTTAATTTTAAATTTAGCGCGGTTTATTTTTTAAAGATTTTTGCCGCAGTGGGAGGGGGGAGTCCAGAATTCCTCAACGAGTAATCACCGCCACCCAAATTTGTTTTGCGGCAAGCGCGCTCCTCAATTGGTAATCTCCACCACCTCAATTGGTAATCATCCAAAATAAGCGTAACATTAAATCGGTTATTTCTTAGAAATAAGACCATATTTACCTCTGTTAATGGCCCTATGGTGTACAATATTGTTAAAGCTTTCTTTATTGCTCCGCAGATTCGAAAATAAATCAATAAATATGCCACACTGAGTGCTAGAAATATATTACATTTTTTTTAGTTACAAGTTTCGCTTTAAGAATGTTTGCGGCATTTTCCTCTGAATGTTATTGTTTTAAACTCCTTATGAGAGGAAACTTTAACCCATTATTAGTGGACTAAATACTTCATTTTCAGTAGGGGGTGGGATGAGACTAATTTTTTCAAAATTTTATGTTCTTTCTATGCATATAATTAGTTTTGTTGTAGATGTTGAACTCAAGTAGGCGAATACAAAAACCTAAACATTGTAAAGGTTTTTTGAAAATATCTTTTAAATGGAGATGGATATTGCTTTGCGTGGGATGAGATAATTTTTAGTAAACAGGCAGCCCGAACTTTTAGTATCTTAACGCCAATCATGAAATGCAGTCATTAAATGAGCGAATTGAATGAACTGTGCCTTGATTCTCAGCTTTTGTTGACCAAACAAATCAGAAAACAAATTGAAAATTTAGTTTAAGTCAATACAGATGCCATAAAACCCCGATAGATGTCGAAAATTGTGTTAAAAGTGCATTAAATTAAAATCTCAGAAAACAAATTTTTACGGTGATTACCAATTGAGGAGATTGCTTGCCACAAAACACATTTGGATGGCAGTGATTACTCGTTGAGGAACTCTGGATTCCCCCCCTCGCAGTGGTATATGTAAATTTGTAATTTGTTATTTTTTAAAGCATTAAAATGTCAAAATTCTTTCAGATGATTCATTGTTGTACTCAATTTTCAAAAAGCAGTCCGTATTTTAGGTTAGTTTTAGCAATCCAAGGGGGGGGAAATATTTTCTAATCCTTATATCTTAGACTATTTTCTAATCGCTATTTCTTAGAATATTTTCTAATCCTTATATCTTAGACTATTTCTAATCCTTATTTCTTAGACTATTTTTTAATCCCTATTTCTTAGACTATTTTCTTATCCCTATTTCTTAGATTATTCTCTAATCCTTATATCTTAGACTATTTTCTTATCCCTATTTCTTAGACTAACAGATATCCCAGTCTGAAATATCTCTGATCTGCGATTTCAGGTTGAAAAAATATGACGATTTGAAAATGAGTTGTGAGTAAGTTCATCTTTTATCCTAACTCAAATTTTGATTTCTAAATATAATATAAAAAAATGAGTTCTTCCCACAAACTCTGATTTTTTAAACGCCTTATCTTTACAACCTGATGTCGCAGACCTTTGATATTTCAAATTATGAATTCTACAAGATTTTAAAATATCAAAGGTTTGTACCATCAGGTTGCAAAGATATAGGGATTATAAAACCGGAGATTTAGGCAAGGGTTCAGTTTCTATTTAGTTCGCTTAAGACATTAAACTCACTCACCGTAGGGAGTGCAGGACATGAACAGTTAAAGGAATTAAAGATTTGCCACAAACTCATATTTCCTTAATCTTTGCATCCCAATTCTTTGATGTTTCAAACTTAGATTATATGACCTAACAGAATTCATAGTTTGAAATATCAAAGGTTTACACTATCAGGGTTCAAAGACAATTGTTCAACAATTTTAGCAAAAAGTTCATGGTTTCTTTCTAAAATATTTTGTTTAAGCTTAATCTTCTTCTGCATTCATCTCTTAATTTGATTGAGAGCCTAACATCAGTAAAAAGTATTACTGACTATTGTGCAAGAGATGAAAACTGTACCAGCTATTGTTAAAGAAAAAGTTTGATCAGATTCTGTGTAAAATTCGATCCACGCAGACTGAGAATAATAACTTGTTTAAACGTCCTTTCTATGGCAGGAATTAAGATTAAAACAACGTAGGTTAAAGTTAAATCCATTTGCTATCTTTATATTTTTGAAACCTGATTTCGTAGACATTTGATATTTTGAACTATATGAATGTCGCTAGATCAAATGAGGAAAAGAGTGTAATATTAAGGGTTTTCATCACGAGGATTTGAAATTTCCTAATTTGTCGTTTTCGTTACGTTTCTGAAAGGATTTTCTATTTCAGGAGTTTTTCTTCCAGAAATTTCGTTTTAGGTTTTTCGTTTTTCATTTTGTATTTCAGTAGTTTTCTTCCAAGTTTTTCCTCTTAGAAGGTGGAAGTTTAGAATATTCAGGAATTTTCTTAAAAGAGTTCTTCTTTCAAGAGTTTCATTTTTAGGACTTCTTTTTCAGGAGTTTTTTTTATAATTAGAAGCCTTTCTCTTGTGATTTTATAAGTTTTTTTTCATAAGTTTGTTTAAAACTAAACAAATATAATTTTATATATATAAACAACACCGTCCTTTCTCTTATTAATGGAATGGGGGGAAAATGCTATGAGAAAAATAATTATTCCCTACTATCTTAAAAAGTAATACAATCTGACATTTTCCTTCTTTGTTTCTGTTGTGTTCATCAGCAATTCATTTTTATAGAGGAAACAACAACTGCAGGCGCGTAGTGGGGGGGTGGCTGTACCACTGTTCCCCCTCCCTAGTCCTTTGCCCCCCCCCCCCTATAACTAGAGGCAGGCTCTAATTTATTAAACAGTAAACTTACATATATATTCAGATTTTTTACTTTTCTTATCAATCGACAATGTCACAATTTGTCTATTTTATAATTATTTCTCTAATTATTTCTTGTACCTTAATCTTATTTACAATATTTTGTTTCGCGGGGTTTCATTTAAAATGATTGGTAATTATTGTCAGATGACTAATAGTCAGCCTTCAGGTAGATTAAGATAGATTTTAAACTTTATTTTTTCTTGATACCGGCTTTTTAGGGGGGTGCACATCAACCGTTAGGGGGTGCACAAAATAAGTGCACCCCCCTAGGCCTCCACTACGCGCCTGAACAACTGAAGATTAGTAATGGTTTAGATAGGAAAACAAGATCATCTTTGTAGTTTTTATTTGGACAAAGGTTTAAAAGATCCCGTTGTGAATCGGACATACCCCTCTTATATTTTTAAGTGGAAGCTCAGTAAGATCCCGTAACTATAAAGTTTCCCAAATTATTTACCATCAGTATAATTATATACTTTAAACGTCCCGTGTATCTGCTATCTGTATCTGTTTACCCTAATTGGCTAAAAATCATGAATATGTTCATCTTTTCTTAAGACCATTTTTATCCAATTACCGGATCAAATAGTAATCATTTTTGTAATAATCAATTTAATTGATTCTTATTTAACTTATCTCGAGATCATAAAATGAGTGAACGGAAAAGTTGAAATAAATCCTGATTAAAATTTCTACGATGCTGTGTTGAGTTGGATACCTGGAGAAACTATAGTTTAAAACTCTACCCTGGAGGTTTAAAGTGAAGTTGATATGGAAACCTCTCTCTCTCCATCCGTCCCCTGGAACTGTCTCTATTTCCCACTCCCCCCTACCCCTACTCTCTCTCTCTCTCGCTCTCTTTGTTCCTCCATCTCTCCTTCGCCGCTTCTCTTTAATTGTCCGTCGATCCTTTACTTTCATAAGCATACATAACACATCCAACTTTAGAGTAATCTGATATAGATTCAAGTGACTGTAAGACTGACCGATCAATGCAAAGATGGAATTGGTCGATATACTACAGTACAGTTGAAACCCTAATCTGATCCAAAATCTGGAAAATACTCAAAAGTATTTGTTTTTGAGAGTTTCTCCAGAGAACTTACGCTTATAGTCCCTTTAATTTTAGAAATCAGCATATTTTAATAAAACTCTGAAGATCCATTGAAAAGATCAAATAAGTTTGTAAATAAACTTCTTCCCTTAGTTGAGGTTGTAATGGTAACATGTAAACATTTACTATGTTTACTATCAATATAATAAAACAAGACGTTTCGTATATATATATATGTTGAGTAATGCGTATAGCCGGCCAAACGGCTGGACCCATTGGGCTGAAATTTTTTGTGGACACTCACTCAAAATATTTTTTTAATTTGTTTTCCACGGGCAACGCCGGGCCCTTCAGCTAGTGTATTTTAAATGAAAAACCATTAAAGTGTGTATATATTAAATCACTATAAAAAAACGTGTCTGAAAAAATCAACTTATAATAAGTAAAATTCAAAATCAAAAAGGCAGCAAAAGATGGTTTAAACAGCAGGAAGCGAGGAAATCCAGAAATGAAAAGACGTATAAAAAACGAACAGAACAGATATTACAAAGAGAAAAAGCAAGAAGGCCACAGACTTGTTGCCAGAACTGAAAATTTTTAAAAAATAAATTGTTAAAATTTGTTTTTGTAAACTGCAGTAAAGAGGACATGTTAAAGCCTTTCTAAACCAAAGCTTTTTTTTAACTCTTAATTTGGTTCTCAGATTTTTTTCGATTTGGTGATGAAAAAAGTTTTGCAGATTCTGTGAAATTGAAAGAATTAACTAATGAAAATATAACGAAATGATAAATTATATAATCATTTTTGTTTTCTTTGAAATATTAATATATGCTAATTGGCTATATTCTTAATAAAATTTAATCAAATCAAACATGCAATTTTATGCGGCAAACTATTTAGTTAAATGTTATCGATATAATCTTCATATTTAGAGGTGGGAACCAACGAGGATATAGTGTATAGAGTGATGATGTATACGCTAATCCTTTACTAAATGTATACCAAGAGCGTACTGCATATTTGTTTATTATAAGGAGATTCTGGCCTAACCTTTATAGTATATCGATATTAGTAAACCGTTGTAAGTGTACTGTATAGCTAACTGGGCACACAGGTAGGAAACTATCATCCCCCCTGGTGGGAACTCTTGTATTGTGGAATCAAGATTAATGCTTGATTCTCGATGTAAATCTACAGATTAATAATCTAGTGGTAATCGTACCCAACAGGAGTAACTGACATGAAGAGATCAAGCATTGGTCCTCAAATTAAAAGTGCCCGTAATGGACATCGAGATCTAGCGTTTAAGCTTTGGGTATCCAGCTAAAAAGGTCCCAGCTCAGTAATAATCACTCACAAGTCACAAAAAAATGCAGGAACAGTTAGTAGAATTAATAGAATATTTTTATTTTTAAAAGAAAGGAATGTATCAGCATATTGAGTAAAATATGAAAGTGTGAATGTTATTAACATTCTCAAATAATGGATTGTTTCAAAAGTTGTAAATATTACGAAACAACAACGAAGCTAGATAGGAATTTGATTTAATGTTTAATCTAATTATTTGTGCAGCACAAGTAATTAATTCAAAGATTTGTGCAACACAAAATTGTTTAATCCAAACCTTTTACTCACTACTGATTGAATTAGATATTTGTTCAGTAGAACTGTTTATTCTAAATATTTGTTAAACACAAAACTGTTTCATCCAAAGATTTTACAGCAAAACTAATTAATTTAGATATTTCAGTAGAACAGTTTATTCTATAAAATTTGTGCAGAACATCTGTTTAGTTCAAAGATTTGTGCAGAAAAACTATTTAGTTCAAAGATTTTACTGCACAACTGATTAATATAGATGCTTGTTGAGCATATTTGTTTTTTTAAAGATTTGTGCAGAACAACTATTTATTTGAAAGATTTGTGCAGCACAACTGTTTAGTTCAAAGATTTGTGCAAAAAAACTGGTTAATACAAAGATTTACGGAAAAGAATATTTTTATTATTATAAACATTGATAGCTAACTGATACTTGATCAGACAAAGCTTTTAAGGGTACTATTGTGAATCGGGGATTAGCAGAGTCACGTGTAATGACGTTTACAGTTCCTTTAAATAAATAACTTAATCGATCTCTAGTTTCCTGAATGAACCTTCTATACCGAAAATATCCGCATGCAGTTTAGGTTTTCCAGGTCGTTTTTTCTCATCTGACTTGTACCTGAAATACAGGTATCGGCGTTTATATCAATACAATAAAGACGGCTTTTCTGTTTTGATTTAATTTTTCTTCAAATTACAAGTTTATTAGAAATAGAGAACCTGTTTAAAAGCTTGGTCGAAATACAAGTTTAAATAAAAAATTCGTCTTTATTGAATTGATATATACGACGACGACTGATGTAAACTGAAAGCGGAACTTTTAATTAAAATGGGTCTTATTCACACATTTTATTGACATCTGCAGTGGAAATTATTAATTTATAACGGTATGAAGGCTGGGCTCAATCCATGAAAACAGCTGTCTCATTTTAGCGATACTTCATCTCAATTGGTCAAATAAATTTGTTGGGCTACAAATTTTATTTCATTTTCTTTAATTTCAAACCTTATTAGCATTTTAAGATAAAGGTGTGTGAATTTACATTTAGGGTACTATTGTTAATCGGTCATGTAATTCAACGTTGAATCTATTTACGTTTACTGTCCCTTTAACTCAAATAACTGATCAATTAATAAAAGCGCGAACCATCCCTTTAATCTTGATCCTACCTCGGTTGCTCCATCAACCAATCCCTATTCTGCTCTACCTCCCTCTTCCAGTAATCTACAAAACAAATAAATCACGACGCTTTGCATCATTCTTTCTTTCTAGCAATATTTTCAACTTTTTGTTTGAAGACTATAAACAGATAAACTCGATAAACTATAGATGGAATATAATATAATAGTTGAAAATGACGTCTACAATCACTCTACATTTAAAGACGAACAGATAAACTAGATGAAATATAATATAATAGTTGAAAATGACGTCTACAATCACTTTATGTTTAAAGACTAACAGATAAACTAGATGGAATATAATATAATAGTTGAAAATGACGTCTACAATCACTTTATGTTTAAAGACTAACAGATAAACTAGGTGAAATATAATATAATAGTTGAAAATGACATCTACAATCACTTTATGTTTAAAGACTAAAAAACAGATAAACTAGATGGACTATAATATAATAGTTGAAAATGACGTCTACAATCTTTTTAAAGCCATAGTTAAAAATAGCAAATAAGGAAAATTTCCTCTGAAATTAATTCTCTTTGTTATATTTTATTCAAGTCAAAACAAAGACAATAATATTTTCCTCCCTAGTGTAAATAAAATTTGTTAATCTTTTTTACAATTTACAATCTCTACATTTAATTTGAAAAGAGTAATATTTTGAAGAATTTTGATAATTTAGTTACCTACTAGTTCTTCTACCGAACCATTGCTTCCTCCGTATTCCTGATAAATAATTAATGACTCAAAGAAGTTCAAAGAAAGATTTAGAATACACACTGGAGACCACCGTACGAATATAATTCTCACTGGAGACCACCGAACGGATATAATTCTCACTGGAGACCACCGAACGGATATCATTCTCAATGGAGACCACCGTACGGATATAATTCTCAATAGAGACCACCGTACGGATATAGTTCTCACTGGAAAAATACCTATCTACAAATTGAAACTTTATGCAAGGTGATTTACATTCCACTGGAGAGACTCAGATATCTTTCTAGGGTTTTGTTTATTTCGACTGGATGGATTCAGAAACCTTTCCAGGGTTTTTTTAATTCAGCTGCTGAAGGGATTCAGATATCTTTCCAGGAGGTTTATAATTCAACTGGAGGGATTCAGATATCTTTCCAGGGGTTTTTTAATTCCACTGGAGGAATTCAGATATCTTTCCAGGGGGTTCATAATTCCACTGGAGTAATTCAGATATCTTTCCAGGGGGTTTTAATTCCACTGGAGGAATTCAGATATCTTTCCAGGGGTTTTTTAATTCCACTGGAGGGTTTCAGATATCTTTCCAGGGGGGTTTTAATTCCACTGGTGGAATTTAGATATCTTTCCAGGGGGTTTTTAATTCCACTTCCCTTCAATCGAATTTTTAACCCTCAGGAAGGATACCTGAATCTCTCCAGTGGAATGTAAATCACCCGCCTAAAGTTTTGAATAGTAAATAGCGATTTCTCGAACCTCTCCAGTGAAAATGAAATCCCTCCAGTAGTCTCCAGTGGATTCAAAATCTACTACAAACTCCCATGACTCATAATTAATTTGAGTTTTTGCCAAAACCCAAATTTTCTATCCCCTATTGCTTCGCAACCTGATGGTGTAAACCTTTGATATTTCAAAATGGGACTACTTGACGGAGTGTATAGTTTGAAATATCAAAGGTCTATGACATCGGGTTGCAAAGATATCGGGATTAAAAACAGAAACTCTGTTCCTTTAGAATTAATAATAAGAACTAAAAAAGTATTAATGTTTTAACCGTTGGTTACTCCATATTCCTAGTAAATAATTAAGTTTAGAATTAATAAGAAGAACTAATTCTATGGTATAAATATTTTTATTCTGAAATTAAGAAATTTTCTACTTTCAAAGCGGAATATTAAATATAAGATAATTAGATTTGACAACTGCAGTACAGTCAATAATAATGTCTACAGTACAGTACAGTTTATAATCATATTTACAGTACAGTCTTTAATCATATTTACAGCACAGTACAGCTTATAATCATATTTACAGTACAATACAGTCTAATCATATTTACAGTACAGTACAGTCTAATCATATTTAAAGTTCAGTACAGTTTAATCATATTTACAGTACATTACAGTCTAATCATATTTACAGTACAGTACAGTACAGTCTAATCATATTTAAAGTACAGTACAGTCTAATCATATTTACAGTACAGTACAGTTTAATCATATTTACAGTACAGTACAGTCTAATCATATTAACAGTACAGTAAATTTTAATCATATTTACAGTACAGTACAGTCTAATCATATTTACAGTACAGTACAGTCTAATCATATTTACAGTACAGTACAGCCTAATCATATTTACAGTACAGTGACAGCCTAATCATATTTGCAGTACAGTACAGCCTAATCATATTTACAGTACAGTATAGTCTAATCATATTTACTGTACAGTTCAGTATTATCATATTTACTGTACAGTTCAGTATTATCATATTTATAGTACAATACTGTCTAATCATATTTACAGTACAGTACAGTCAATAATCATATCTACAGTACAGTACAGTACAGTACAGTTTAATCATATTTACTGTACAGTTCAGTCTTATCATATTTACAGTACAATACAGTCTAATCATATTTAAAGTATAGTGCAGTATAATCATATTTACAGTACAGTACAGTTTAATCATATTTATAGTACAGTACAGTCTTATCATATTTACAGTACAGTACAGTCTAATGATATTTATAGTACAGTTCAGTCTATATTCATATTAAAAGTACAGTTCAGTCTTATCATATTTACAGTATAGTACATTATAATCATATTTACAGTACAGTACAGTTTAATCATATTTACAGTACAATACAGTCTATAATCATATTTACAGTACAATACAGTCTGATCATATTTATAGTACAGTACAGTCTAATCATAGTTATAGTACAGTACAGTCTATAATCATATTTACTGTGCAGTACAGTCTATAATCATATTTACTGTACAGTACAGTCTATAATCATATTTACAGTACAGTACAGCCTAATCATATTTACAGTACAGTTCAGTCTTATCATATTTACAGTACAGTACAGTCTATAATCATATTTACAGTACAGTACATTATAATCATATTTACAGTTCAGTACAGTTTAATTATATTTATAGTACAGTACAGTCTTATCATATTTACAGTACAGTACAGTACAGTCTAATAATATTTACAGTACAGTACAGTACAGTCTAATCATATTTACAGTACAGTACAGTACAGTGCTGATTTTTTTAGGAAACCTATGAATTAGGTGAAATATATTTGAAATTTTTGAAATCCCACGGCGACGCCGGGCAACTTCAGCTAAAAATCATAAGTTACCACCAAGCGCGGGTAAACGGTGGAAGTAACGAAGACTATGAATATTGAATAATAATGCAAACGCCCCTTTATCCAACTAGTTTCATATAAAGCTGTCTGCGTAAATTCCTGAGCTAAAAATCATTAATTATTAATTTATTAAACAAATCACTTTTATGTCTTGATTAGCATGCTTTAATATTGTTGTTTTCTTCTAAAAAAAACATACTGACACGCGTATTGAGCAATGAGAGTGCCTGCTAGTGCGTAGTCACTGCGTCGTTTAAAGTGTTTATATTACCCTTGTTTTCCTCTTTTCCGAAAAATAGTGAATTATCTGTGAGCAATTCCTTTAATGATGTAAATACAGGGTGTCCCACATCATATTAGATCGTGTATAGCTCAAAATTGTGATTTTAAGGACTAATCAGAAAATTTCAAAACAAATATTCATTATGTGCGTATTTTGGCGTTAAAAATTCGAGATAATCTAATATATATATGGGACGCTCTGTACTATATAGTACCTTAGGCAAGACCTCAGTTCCAAGATGCTGATGAAGCTTTTCTAAGCTCCCCTAAATATTTAAAGTTACTTATACAGGAAAATTTTATAAAATTCCACTCGACAGTTAACTTATTGCAAAAAAACAGAATTCTCTCGACTCCTCATACCCAAAGCTTTATCTTTACAATTTTAAACTTATATCATAGACCTAGGAATTCTTTTGAATCAAATGGTTAAAGTTTGAAATATCAAAGGTGTGGATGAATTGCACTGTGCATCCACAGATACACATCCCACTCCTCATATACATATATACTTACTACCTGAAGGGCTCGGCGTTGCCCTTGGAAAAACAAAATTTTAAAAAATATCTTGAAAAAAATCCGACACCCCCCCCCCCCCCGGCATACCGCAAACAAATTCAGCCCGATCAATCCAGCTGTTTGGCCGGCTATAAGCAAATATATACGAATGTCTTGTTTTATTACATAGATTACGTATTACATATTAAGGGGGGCCGATTTTACAATTGCACATGCCACTACCAACTTTTGCCACTTGGAATAGGAATGGACTTGTATATACAAGAAACATTAAAAAACCAGATTTTTCTTAAAATCAAATTGCCAAGCGGAAACAGGTGTGGCGTTATTTCTGGGTAAACGTTAAATAATGGTAGTATACTCTACGCAGCAAATTTTCCGCGGCATTCACGCACAATTCTGTGAATGTAAACAGTCAATTAAGTTAAAGTATTTCTCATATTTGAGAATCAATCAAGTGTTGCTGAGCGACAGACAGTAAATATCAATTGTTTTAACATTAGGGATCGATATTACAGCTTAGTTTACGAAAGTTAATTGCAAATGATGAGAGTTTAAAGTATAGTTAATTATACTTCTGTACTCTCATTCTATATCAGCATATAGTGTATATTTTAAGTGTATAAATATATATAATTTCTAATTTTGAAATTTCAAATAAAATACCAGATTTCTGTTGTGCACATTGCCGTAAACTGCAAAAATATGCGCGGATACCGCGGAAAAAATTGCTGCGTAGAATCTACTACCATTATTTAACGTTTACCCAGAAATAACGCCACACCGGGTTTTGAGAGTATCAAAGCAAAAAAAAAAAAAAATAGAAATACATCGAATTGAGTATCACAAGGTTCGTGTAGAAACATTAAATTCAGAAACTTTGAAATCAATAAAATCGGATAAAAATTAAATTTTTTAAAGCCATAATTAGTTCAAAATAAAAAAATCCGTTTTTTGGCCCTAAATCAAACAATCTTCAAGATATCGAGACAAATACAAATGTACAGTATTTAACAGCTTCATGACGCATCTTTAGACACACATATCAACATATTTTGAATAAATTTATTTTTGTCTTTACTAGCGAAATTTTTGTTTTTTTCGTCTTTAAAATCCTTTTTGCACGGCAATTTTAATTTTGTAGAAAACATTTTTTTTTAAGTTGTTCAGATTGACAATTCCAGAAGAGAATAATTGAGATTTCAAAATTAAGGTAAAAATTGGCTCCCTTAATATATTTATCCTCTTGTTCTTAACTCTCCTCAATATAGTCTAATCTAGATATCTTTCATATATTTAAAATTGTGAGTTCTGCGAAAGTTCGATTAAAATAAACTGTTGCTTTGCGTTTGATCAATTTTTTAGGCTTTTTTTAGTAAAAGTCATTTATCCAGTAAAATAAATCTATTTACACTGCATAGTGCACAATTGCCGTGTTTTATGTTAATTGGACTATTTAAAGTCATATAAAAGTCGTCTTTCTATTTCGGAGTTTTTTGGTTCTCATTGTAGATTGTAGAAAATGTGAAATGTTCTAAGATAAAACAGGGTATCTATTGAAAAAAGAGGTTTTACAAAAACTTTTAGCTAGTTTGCTTTCTTAAACTCACGCTTCATTGCAGCTGAAACTTGTTTGTTGTTTGTTTCTCATGTCAGTAAAAATACTTATATTGAATTGTTTTTACGTACATTATTTAGCTTGTTCTCATGATATATATGTACTCTATGTTTCTTATTACCTCTATTGAGACATTGTTTTGTTTGAAGATAATTAATGGATTAATAAGTTACTATAGTAAAACTATTTGCTTTGTAAAAACATCAAATACGCTTAATTATTGTGTTACTTAAACAATCTCAAGGAATAATAATTGTCTTAAAACATTTTTTTAAAGTGAATATTTGCAAATTATCTTTTTCCATCTCCTGAGTTCGTTTCCCTTATGTCCATTTGACAGACCAAATTTTTATTTTGAATAATCATTTTTGTTTGTTTATCTAATTCTGATTTTTACATTATTTTAATTTGTTATCGATTTTGATGGTTATTATATCGTTAGAACTGACGAGGGTCAACCCATGACCGAAATATATTTTCAATAAATGTGGAATTAACATCTACTTTTTTACTCTACAGAGGTTTGGTCCATCACCATCATCATCACCGAATTTTAAATATTGCGTTACTGTCGTCTTACTATTCCAGAGTTTTCTGGTTCTTATTGTATATATAGTCTCATTCTGGAAGTTACTTCGAACCTTAGAATGAACATGATTTCTCTCCTTCATCTTCTGTTTCTGTAAGCTCTGAACCATGCTGAAAATACTCTCCATAGCTCCAGGCATATTCAGGAAGTGTAGGGCCTGCAGTAATTTTCAAATATAAACATGTTTTACGGAGCTTACTTACAGGAACTGAGTTTATGCCAGAAACCAAACTTTCTCATTCTATATCTGTGCAACCAAATGCCGTACACATCAATTACAAATTCTGTTGGATCAAATAATCAAATTTTGACATAAAAAGACAAGCCAATTAAACTTTATATTTAATTTTTCTAACGGGTGAGTCAAAAAAAGTGTGATTTCCGGCGCCTGATGCAAAATTGTACCTTTTTTGTGCAACTCTCCTGTATGGTGGTTTTTCAATATTTTTTGAAAATTTGTGATTTGTAAGAAAAAAAGGTTCGCGGATTTTTTTGGGTCATTGAAGTACCAAAAAAAATTAAAAATTTTCAAAAAATATTGATAAATTACCATACAGGAGACAGCAACAGGCGCCGCAAATCACACTTTTTTTGACTCACCCTGTCCTATGTGGTTAGAAAATCTAGCCACATATAATAATATGAAATAAATAAAATCCACAAATAATAAACCTCTGTACAATCTTTCATTAGAAAATAGTACCCATCAAAACATGGCCACATTGTCTCGGTTTAACAGTAACAAGTTGTCCATGGATTGTCATCTTAAATTCAACTTTTAGAACCTTTAACAAATATGTTTAAAATGTACCTTTGGCTTAGCAGGGTACGCATCCTGCCATACAGTCATAGCTTTCTGGGTAGAAACAAAATAAGTTTCTTACAATTAAAAATGTAAACAAAAAGCTATGAACGATAGTTTTTAAATTGTCTTGCTATTTCCAAGAGTTAAAAATAATTCTTTACATAGAAATTGCATGGAAATTTTTATTGCCCACTTAATTTCCCGTACCCATCAGTTCAAAAAGCTGTTTGCCTGATTCTCAATGGCCCCATTTTAACCTTTATTGAAAATGAGTTAGATATCGTGGTTTTTCGATCTCAACAAGATCTGAAATATAGGCACCTCTACAGTCCCTTTAACAAACAAATTTTAGTAATAAGAAACTGAATTTTCCTTCGCAATGACTGGATTAAATTGAACTGCATGCTGAGCTGTCATTCCTGCCATATCCTGCAATAATAATTTGAATAATAAGGCGAGACGTGGATCAAAAGTAAGTGAACGTTTATTCATGAAACATATGTAAAGACAAAGACTGTAACTGGAAACAGTATCACATAATATATCAATATAACAAATATTTATCTAATTATATTTTATTTAATAACATATCTTTAAACACAAATATTATCTTTAAACACAAATGTTATCTTTAAACACAAATATTAGCTTCAAACACAAATGTTATATTTAAACACAAATATTATCTTCAAACACAAATGTTATATTTAAACACAAATATTTTCTTTATCTATATAATAATTCTCTTTGCTCATATATATAATTTGTATTGTTGTATCTTTGTATATGAGTTAGCTAAAAGAAATAAAATTTTATTTTTCAAAAATAATTTTTTTTAATTCGAAATTTGTTTTTAACTGTTTTAAAAATTCCACGAACAACGCTGGGTTCTTAAATAAAGCAATTTTCATATTTAAACAATAAACTTTTAAATATTTTTTATTAAATAACAATATTCTTAATTATTATTTTGATGAAAAAATTTACCTGTATAAGGACAAATCCCTTAACTTGAGCTTGGATATTGGTTCGCATCGCTAGCTCTATAATCATAGTACTCACCTGAACAAATTACAGAAGTTAAATTCTTGTTTTCAATAAAGTAATAAATCAGCAATGTTATTTATTATTGTTTTTAAAATAATAAGATATTGGAGTTGCACTAAAAAATAATAGAAAATTAATTGTTAAAAAATACTATTAAATCATAGAGGAACAGATTACTCTACTGTTTTAACACTAATATCTTTGCAACCTGATTTCGTAGAACTTTAATGTTTCAAACTATGAATTCTGTTAGATCAACAAATCAAATACTTCAATTTCAAAGGCTAACACCATCAGGTTGCAAAGATATAAGGATTAAAAAGTTCTATTTTGAAAATGCGCAGAAAATATCTTTAAAAATCCTCAAAATTATATTATTCTACCTTGAAGGTGTCCTCAAGCTTCATAGTTTTCGGATTACTTGATCCGTTCCTCATGAGGACAACAAACCTTCCGTCCTTGTCATAGCCTCGTAGTGGCAGATATATTCTAAATACGTTTTATCTAGATTTTTGTATCTTCACATTTTTTCTTAGAAATAGAATTTATACTATATTTGATGTTTCATGCTTTCCACAATGCACAACCAACCACTGTACTCTCTTATAATCAACTAGAGCAAGCTGTACAGCACAAATATAGACTATATATAACTGGAACGACGGGAAGGTACGCCAAATGAATGATCCCCTTCTATAGTGAAATTTATCTGAAACCAGTAAATATTTGGGCTTGTCTTTTTTTGTAATAAACACTAAAATAATTGACGCATAATGTTGATTGATACAATAAATATGATAATTTTGTGTTTCATCTGTATCCTATCTAAACCTACCATACGTCCTATATCCAGACCTACACTGTATCCAGTAGTCTGTATCCATCCCAGACCAAACAATATTTTTTCACATGGAACCTACCCTGTATCCTGTATCCTATTTAAACCTACTCTGTAGTCTGTATCCATCCCAAACCTACCATGTTTCCTCACCTGAACCTACTATGTATCCTGTATACTACCTAAACCTACACTTTAGTCTGCATCTATCCAAAACCTACCATGTTTCCTCACCTGAACGTACCCTGTATACTGTATCTTACTTAAACCTACTCTGTAGTCTGTATCCATCCCAAATCTGCAATGCTTCCTCACCTGAACCTACCCTTTATACTGTATCCTACTTAAACCTACTCTGTAGACTGTATCCATCGCAAACCTACCATGTTTCCTCACCTGAACCTACTCTGTAGTCCGTATCTATCCCAAACCTGTAGTAAACACCTACTCCATAACAAGTTCTCAAGACGTATCTATCCAGGTACAACCCGTCCGCCATCAAAGTTAACCAGGACACAACCCACCAGGCTTTAAATGCCACACAGGGACACAAGCATAGTTAACAAGCTATTAATCCAGTGCTCTAAATGCCAATCAGGGACAAAAAGCTAGATATCACACAAGCGATATATCAATCCCAAATGATGGGGACGGTCCAGTGCTCTAAATGTCACACAGGGACACGAGCCTAGAAATCAAACAAGCTATATATCGATCCCAAATGATGGGGACGATCCAATGCTCTAAATGTCACACAAGGACATCAGGAATATCTTCAACTCTTGATATAACTCAATTTCCATAGCTGGTTGATAAACTCTCCGCCTTTGTCCGAGTGTATCTGGTTTGGTAGACTGGACACGCTAAAATGTTCTCGAATTAGAACTCTTGCAACTGTACCAGCTTCCTTGTTACCAATCGGATAAGCATGGCAAATCTTGTGAATCCATCTTGTACTGTCAACAAATAACGATGCTTTCTTACTGCTTTGGAGAATGATACCAGATCAACGAAGACTTTCTCTCCAACATTCCCCACTGTACTTGGCACATTAGGTCCCATCCTAGGTTTGATACTTCTCCTCTTTGGTAAGGTAGATATCACAACGTTCTACTATTCTTCTAATCCTGTCTCGAGCTGATAAAACAAAGAAGGTTCTCTGGAACTTGTCTAACATGCTCGCCACTCCTCTATGTCCGGAAGTTATTCCTTCATGACAGATATTGAACGCTTCTTTCAATCTTGTTTCTGGAAGGCAAATGAGCCAAGCATTGTAGAGTTTTGTTGGATCAGTGTGCTTATTGTAGCTAGGGTGTCCAGCGAACGAAAATTTTTGGTTGCATTTTGCAAACTTTTTTTTCAAAATTTGGAATTTTTGCAAATTAAGTAAATGAAGCAAAATTTCGCGAAATTTATTTTTGCGATAGGCGAAAATTTTGTGAAAACCATATGTTTTATAGCTGCAACAATTAATTTCTGAAAAAAACTTGTGGAATTCTCTGCTCTGATGGCTAAATATTTGAAGTTTTATTATGTCATATAAAAAATTTCTCGATCCGTTACTTTTATAAATGTTTGATGAAATTTGATTTCACTAGCTATCTTTTTAAGCTTCTGTCTTCGCATTTTTGCATTATTTTATTGCGAAATTTTGCTTCATATCAGCGTAATTACAAGTTATGCGCTCTTTTATATATATAATGTAGTTAAACAATCACAATACGGGTATGACGGAGTTTATATATATATATATATATACATATATGGAATGGGTTGATCACAATACTGCGTAATTACTACTGGCACATTTACTATATGAACAATGTACGACGTAATTTACAATGCCCTGTATCTTGTATCTTATACAATACATAAACCTACTGTGTAATAAGTATCCATCCCGAACCTACCATGTTTCCTCACCCTACCCTGTATCCTGTATCCAACCTATAAACCTGTTATGAAACCTGCATCCTACACAGTTACACTGTTTATCCTCTTCTCAGACTAAACCTTAAATTTATCCCGTCTCCTTTATCAACCACAAAAATGCCTTTTATTGTGTATCCTAGCCAAACTTAACTTGTATTTTGTGGCAACCACAAAAATACCATCTATTTTAAATCTTTCCAAACCTAAATGTATCCTGTAAAGCTGTATTCATCCACCACTACCATTTAAATAATGAAAGTTATCCAATCTGAAAATTCCCTGTATACTGTGTCTGTCCTGCCAAAACCTACCAGAATCGTATATCCTACCAAACCTACCCTGGATCCTGTATCATACCATGTCCATGGTCTGTATCCTCCCCATACCCAATACTTACCATGCATAAATGACATTCTTTATAATAGGTATGCCAGGATCCCATAAATACTGTATCCTCCCTATATATCCAGTACATACCCTGCATCAATGATATCCTTGAGTATTGGTATCCTAGGAGCCCATGAATACTGTATCCACCCTATATATCCAGTACCTACCCTGCATCAATGATATTCTTGATTACAGGTATCATTGGGTCCCATGAATACTGTATCCACCCCATATATCCAGTACCTACCCTGCATCAATGATATCCTTGAGTACAGGTATCCTTGGATCCCATGAATCGAACCATTCTGGCAGATTTCCACGGACTGTATTGAAGAAGTCTAATTTTTCCTGAAAAATATTTGTATATAATTATATGTATAATTATTATACAATGTTTCTAATAAACCGAATGAGCCCAAAGCTTTTGTATGAAATGGCGCGGGCTAATCTATAACGCTTGATCTTCATATACTGTGACAACTTCTAAAGAAATTAAGTCTTTGTCACAAACAAAAATGTTCTAATCCCTACTTCTTTGCAACTTGATATTGTAGATCTTTAATATTTCAACCTAACATAATTTGATGTAACAGAATTCTTAGTTTGAAATATCTAAGGTCTGCGATATTTGGTCGCAGAGATATTCATGGATTAGAAAATCAGAGTTTGTGGCAAAGACTCGATTCCTTCGAGAGATAGGTGCTTTATCCCTTCATTTTAGTTAACTCTGCCTTGTATGGTCGATATCCAAGAGGAATTAAATTAATCCGTTCGCTTAGATCAATACTTGATCCAGAGATTCAAAATAAAATAGTTCTGACCTCTGGAGGCGCGGCGTAGGAGACACAAATTTGAAAGTGAAGATTCATTAGATTGTGATTTTAAAAGTTATAATTGTTCTTAATAGAATAAAACAAATTTTACATATCTTCTCGTTTTGCTATTTAAAAAAGTCACTTTTAAAAAACCCTGTGCCGGCCCATGGTTTCCAAGGTTCACATGGAAAAAAGTCGACATTTATTATCTTGATATATCCAACCACTGTACCTTGGTTCGCTCCAGGCTATATTTACACCCTCTGAAGAACATTTCCAAAGTTGTATCATCTAAAGTAAAACTTTTTCAAAAAAAGTCTCAAATCCGAAACGTCCATTTAAACATAGCACTAAACCATTAATATTTTACCCAGTGTTTAGGATCCGATTCAATATGACGCGGATCCACCCTGAACAACATTTCTTCTTCTTTTTCGTTTTTTTTTCATGCTGAAACTTTTTAGTTAATGCAGTTGAGGTTTGTGTTTTGAGAGCGACTTTTTTCTAGCAGGTTTAGTTTGATATTTTGCTTCTTGGATTCACATGTTTTTTAGGATCCGCATCAACATATTTTTCGGGATCCGGATCCGGGTTTATTGTGCCAAAATATTGCGGATTCAACGGACCTTGCTTAATTGAATGTAGGTGAGGACTCTTCTTGATCCATTCTCTCAACATTTTCACCCCCTCCTTAAAATATATTTTTCCTAAAACTTGAGATTTTATTTAAATATCATCGCCAGATTTAACAATTTCGTTTAATTAGAATTATTATCATCTTTTTTTATAAACTTCTTTGGAAATTTCTGTATAACTTATGTAATCGTACACCCATGGGCTTTTAAAATGAAAAAAAAAATAATAAATGATGATAAGATATTAAGTGTTATTTTGATACCAAATATGAAGTGCACATTATACTAAATTATGTAGATGATAAATGATAAAATATTTGATATTTTTTAACCAACAAAAAATTATTTGTTGATATGATCGAAATAAAAAATAGGCTTGTGGCAACATATTATTTCATAGTTTCAGCAAATAATTTCATGGTGTCAGCTAAGAATTCATAATTTCAGCTGATAATTTCATAGTTTTAGGCTTTCAAGTTTCAGCTGATAATTTTGTAGCATCAGTTGATAATTTCATCGTTTCATGCAGCTGATAACTTCATACTTTCAGCTGATAGTTACAAAGTGTCAGCTATGAATTCATAGTTTCAGACTTTTAGCTGATAACTTCATAGTGTCAGCCAATTATTTCTTAGTTTCAACTGAAAATTTCATAGTGTTAGCTAAGAATTCAAAATTTCAAAATTACAGGTTCATAGTTTCATAGTTTCAGCTGATAATTTTTATAATTTTAGCCGATAATTATAAAGGCTCAGCTGATAATTCTTTTTCACGCACATTTAACTCGTATTTTGTTCAACATTATTATCAAATCTAAAATTCTTTTATTTATAAGTCATGAGTTCATCGTTGAAAAATACTAAAAATCCGCCACCCATTATTTTTAAAATATAAGCATTAAATATTTAATTTTTCTTTTCTGTTCCTTCTCCTTTTCCTTTTTTCTATTTTCTCAGCTGATGATTTGAAATTTCATGGTGTGAGCTGACAATTTGAAATTTGATAGTGTCAGCTGACAATAACTGACCTCCATCTGCTTTTTGTCCTCTCCAAGCTCAATCCTTGCAGCCTCTAATACTTCGGGCAGGCTTAGAGCATTAACATCTCCGTTACTTGGCATTGTGTCTAAACAAATCCGCCATTTTGTTTTCGTTACACAAAATAACGAGTGAAAAATATTTTCTGTTAAAACCATTAGAGAAGGATTTTTACAATTTTGAGACAAAGAGATAATAATTATAACACAAAAAATATGACATTGTTAGAGAGCATAATAGTACAATGTCTGTTTAGGAAATATAAATAACTTTTGTTGTATTTTTTTTATGAAGAAAACTTAAATTCATGTCTTATTCTGCGGGTGAAATAGCTTATCCAAACTTAAACGTACTTGCCAATGTTTTTCTCAAAAAGTATTACATCTTTGATAGGTAAGGACAAAGTAGTAGAGTTGGAAGGCAGGGGGGGGGGGGGTTCTAGTGATGTCGAAATTTCATCAAATTAAATGCATGGATGTGAAATCCACTTAATAAGTAGTTTAGGTATTCTTTAGGTCGGTTTCCGTACAGTCGTCGTATATATCAATACAATGAAGACGAATTTAAATTTAAATTTAGGTTTCTGCCAAGCTTTCAAACAGCTTGGATTCACATAAAATGGAGAAGTTGTCAATTAACAGATTATTTTAATGTATCATGCTTGTAATACTGTAATTTGAAAAGTCTTGTTAAAATCTTACAACGAAGTCAATGTCTCAAAAAAGTATTTTTTTTTTTCAAAAAACATGTATTAATCCACATATCTAATTAGTAACTCTCTGAGTTTTATGCTCACGTGCGTTATTCAGTGTGAAACTGTTTAAAAAATCATAAAATAGCAAACTAAAAACAACATTTGAAAAAGCAAAAAATTTAAAAAGTTAAAACTGATTCAGTCATTAACGAATTAAAAATCATAAATCCAATTCGATAAGGAATATTTTTCAGTTTTATCCAAATAAGTTTATAATGGAAGGCCGAAAGAACCGCTGAATACAGTCCATTATGTTCGTTTTTGACAAATCATAAATGTACCTCATTAAACAAAATTTTATAATTCAATTTAAAGTACGTGCAGTGTTGTAAAACAACGAGTCGTATCTATAACTAAATTCTACTGATAAGTTTTAGTTTGTTTAAAAATTGAATTTATGAAAAATTTACACAATTACACAATTTTATGGGATTTTCAGGGGAGTCAAAAAAAATGTAAACTGATAAGTTTTCGTGCCAAAAACGTTTCCTAGAGAAATTAGTATTTTTGGGTTGTTACATAAAATGTTTCAAACTCGTTTCTGACTAAATATAAGCGAACTTTTTTTTGTACGTTTAACTTAATTCTCTCAATTCAAAGATAAATTATAATTAAATCGACAATAAATGTTCAGATATAATACTAGAATTTGAAATTTACTTAATGAGACTGTCGTCGTGGTTTTTATAGCGACTCACTTTTGGAAAGAAACCCTAGATGAAAAAACCGTTAGAAAAACAAAACATGGATATTTAATTCATATTTGATCAGGCAAAGGGGTACAGTTTTGAATCGGGCATGCAACTTTATCAATGGAGTGTCAATTAAAATCACGTTTACAGTCCGTTTAATACTGCCTTGATTAGGGTAACGACTAACGAGAGATAACAAAATATTTAAAAATTAACTTACGTTTAATTCCTGATAATTTGAAGCTTACCACGCTGCTAGATTAAACTATTCATCAAAATTATCATTTTTCAAAATTTAGTTTTCTTTATGCTCTGATTCCATCGACTAACTGTGACTAAAATGCTTTAAATATAAAATATTAAATATGTTTTTTTTTATATTTAAAGATTGAAAACATTTTGGAAAGCTTGGAATATTTCCTCGAGGGGTTTTCGTATTTTTTGAATGCCAATGTAATTTCCAATGGTACAAGCATAATCTAAAAGGTACGTGCGCTAGGGCCCGCAATTTTCTGTGGTAGCCTTAATCTGATAAATTGTACGGACGAAATCGCCGTTTTTTCAAATTTTGAAATAGATTGAATAATACAAAAATTGTCTTTTTTATTTAAAAAAAAAACATGGAAAAAAAGATAAGCCGAAACGAATATCACCATGGTAACTGGAAAATAAGTAAGAAAGTAAGACTAAGTGAAAACGAAGGGTAGAAAGTAAACGAGGGTAGGAAGTACATGTGGATAAGAATCAGCTGGGTAAGAAGGAAAAGACTGGGATTTTGAGTAGGGTAAAGTAATAGGAAATATTGAAAAAATCTAGGAAATAGAATAAAAGCTAAAGAGAATCTGCACTACACGAACATATAAGAGAGAAAGAGTAAAGATAGAAGATATTGGATAAGAATATATGAATTAAAGAAGATAAGGATGGAAGAAAGCAAATAGAAGAATTTGAAGGAGCATTCAACAAACATGACCTGAGCTGGAAACTCTTCTGTTGGATACCCTTCATCCCGTTAGCTTCATCTCGATATCCACTACGGACACTTTTGATTTTCTGTCTAATCCTCTCTTTTGGATATCCCTGCTAGGTTCCGACAAATGAGCGTTCTTTCATTGGTTGTGTGCAAAATTAAAATAATTCTATTTTCTTTTTCAAACAAATATTCATACAGCTGAACTTTTGCTGTCGAATAATGAACTACAAATTTACTAGAATACATTTAAGTAAAATATGTTTACTAAAAAAGTTCAAAGTCATCAATAGTCTTTTTAAAATAAAAAGAACACCGTTATTGATATCTCCAATTTCCAAAAAAATGTTATCGAAATGATATTTATCTTTATGTTTTCTATACTAATTCCTGTTTTGTAATTATTTTGTTTTATACTTATTCCTGTGTGTACTTTCATTGCTGTTTTCTAATTATTCCTGTTCTCGACTTATTCTTGTTATCTTTTCATTCCTGTTTTTCTACTAATTTTCCTCTTTTAAAAAATATGTTCTTGCTTTTATTTATTCCTGTTTCTATATTAACTAGGCTTTTAGGGCGCTTCGCGCCCATATTCTATTTCAACTTTTAATTGTGGCTTTATCTGTGAGCATCTTCTTTTTGTACAGTATAAATATTTCATAATATTTTTTTTTGGCGCATTTTCAAAATTTTCAAAAATAAAAAACTTTTAATTACAATTTTTTAAAATATTGAACATTCATAAACCTTCCCTGGGTTTACGTGAGATCCCACACAAAATTTGGGCCCGATCGGTTCAGCCGTTTTGACGTTTATTGGAAACAAACAAAAAGACAGACAGACAAGCTAAATTTATATAGATTCCTGATTTCTCCTCTTTGGCTGCAACATATTGCTGTTAAAGGAAAACAATTGTTGAAGTTTTATACTGCATGCCTTACGTAAGATTGTAATCTTATATTTTTCATCATAATTCCTCTTATTTGAAGAGCTATTGAGAAGGACAAAAATTTCTAAAATTTCTAAAATTTGATTGAATACATTTGCTTTTCTCATACTTGAAATCAAATTTAAAGGGACTGTAAAGGAAAAATGAAAGGGGGTATAGGCTGAAAGCTAATCACTTTAGTTCTCGATCGCGGCCCATGAAAGTTATATCTGATGTTCCTATCTCGAGAAATTGATATACAACTGTGTCAAATTTATACGAGGAAAAAAAACATAGAATAATGTCGTTTTAATGTTGCCCTCTCCTGAACTGTCTAGTTTGAAGTGGACAACTCAAAATACACTTCTTGCAGTACGACATGGGTCGATTAATCCTCCATTTTTATCTCAAATAGATAGTGTTTACATTCTTCAACAAGTAAATATAAATAGATAAAAATATAATAATGTTTTCCTCTCATAGAGCAATAAAATATATCCATTTATGAACTTACTACTCGACTAAATATCAAATATTTGATAAAAATATTTCTATTAAATTCTATAGAGGAACAGATAGAAAGTCCCATATACAGGGTGTCCCACGAAACATGACAGTGCAGGACGACTTGAATGTCGTCTTGATTTTTGATATAATGCTGCGTTTATTTGTCAACCTAATTTTAGAAGTAAATTTCTAGAGATAATAATCACAAAATTTCCCTTGTCCTGCCATTTCCAAAATGTGGTCTGCCTTTTTTGTGCTTTCAATATTGCCCGAGATATGAAGAATTTAACGTTCAGATTTCGACAATTTTGCTTTTATTTAACAAAATTGAAATATGAACCAAACTCTATATCTCAGGTAATATTGAAAGCACAAAAAACGCAGACCACTTTTTGGAAATGCCAGGGCTAGGAGACTTATGTGATAATTGTTTCAAGAATCATACATGTTAAAGTAGATAGAAGACTAAATGTCACAAATAAAGTCAAATACCAACAACGACTTTCCAGTCGTCTTCCTATTGTCATGTTTCGTGGGACACCCTGTAGCTTGAAAGTTGAGAGACTTTTAGGTCGTCTTTGATTTTTGAAACAATTTGCGGCATAAATTCGCTAATCTAAAGATTAAAAAAAACGATCTCCAAGTCGTCTCACAACTGTCCATGTTTCGCGAGGCACCCTGTATTTCATCTTTACGGGACAAAAGAAACATTTCATTTCTTTTATTATTTATGTATACTGCAAAAAGCGTATTTTGAATTCTCTAGAAGAATATTAATGTATTCTCATCGTATAACCATGTACACTATACGTAGGGGTACCCTAAAAGGATAAGGGTAATGTTACATCGTCTATACGCAACATCCCCCCTACTGAACTTCCGACCTACTAACTTTCCGACCTACGGCAATATCGGACCTACGCCAGCTGTTTATTTTTGTATTATTTGAGGGTCAGGTTAGGTTAAGACAATTTCTGGGCCGAGCGCTGCGGCTAGGACAGTCTAGGGGGCCGGGCGCTGCGGCCAGAAGTCCATATAGCAGCTGTAAAACCACGTACTAGTAGGTCGGATGTGTAGTATAGCGGATTTGGCGTAGGTCAGAAGTGGAGTATAGCGGATTTGCGTAGGTCGAAAAATACACCACCAAGGATAAGACTGTTATAAAGACGACTTGAAAGTCTTAAAATATGCGATCCCAAGTTTAAATTATATTTGGTATTTAAATGCATGCTTATTCAATGATTTGGCAAGCAAGAAAGACACAGAAAGTATGACGTATATAGTCGTCTTTTAAGTATCATCTTTTGTGGGTAACGCCGCGCTGTATTGTTGTTTTCTGAAACGATCAGAAACAAACATTAATATATTTTCATGGTATTTTAGAGCTAGTGTTTAATACAGTGAGAACCAGTGGAATAGAAAGACGAAGTAAACGTTTATTTTACAGTAGCTTTTAAATCATCTGATTTGATGAAATGAGTCTGTTTGAAAGGTACAACTGCTTGTCTCTTGTTTATATATGGTACTATTTAAAGTAAATCTGACAAATCTTTTAGGTAATAATATCAGAAATACCACCTGAGGGAAATCCTGAAATTAGAGTGTATCATGAGACTTATTGTTTTGAGAATAATACTAGTATAATCAGATTTATGAGCCCGGAGCTGGAAACTTTAGAATGGTGGATATCGGGATTAATTTGATATTTTTACGATCCAAGTAGTAAGTTCCAACTTCCTCAATTTGTATGGGCCCTACGCTCTTCGGCATGTGACGTCTTTATCAATTTTCTCCTTATAGACGCAACAGATAGAAGTAAGATTAGTAGCGATCAAACGCGCTTTTTTATCGCATTAAGCCTATACCCCTTTCATTTTTCGCGAACACTCCCTTTAAACTATCCCTGGAATGTATATCCAACCTAAACCTTAAACCATCCCTGGAATGTATATACCCAACCTTACCCTTAAACTATCCCTGAAATGTATATATCCAACCTGAACCTTAAACTATCTCTGAAATATATATACCCAACATAAACCTTAAACTATCCCTGAAATGTATATATCCAACCTGAACCTTAAACTATCTCTGAAATGTATATATCCAACCTTAACCTTAAATTATCCCTGAAATGTATATATCCAACCTTAACCTTAAACTATCCCTGAAATGTATATCCAACTTGAACATCACACAATCCCTGAAATGTATGAACTATATTCAACATTAACCTCAAACTATACCCTGATATATATTCAACCTAAACCTTAAACTCTGAAATGTATATATCCAAGCCCAGCATAAACTTTAAACTATCCCTGAGATACAGGGTTACGCACAAAAGATGAGACTTCAGAGACGACTGTTTGGAATTTATACTGTCTCCAGTTTCCTTATATTCATACAGGGTGTACCAAAAAACATGGGAATTCAGTGACGAATTGGATATCGTCTTTGTTATGAATTAGCATTGTAATAGCTGATTTCAAAAGCAGTAATATTATTATGTCTGCAGGAGTTCATTTTATGAAAAGGGTAAAAGGCTGTAAAGATGTGTCCATAATGTCTCCGCAAGATGAACAGTGAAGACGGACAAGTTTACTCTGTTTGTATACAGCAAATTTCTTGTTTTACTAAGTACAACCGTCTGCAGTCAAAACATAAACAAACAAAATGTGATCATATGTAGCAGACGAAACTCTTACAGATTACAGCTAATTCTCAGTAGGTGTCACTATACTAAATCAAAGAATTATTTAAAAAGACGATATCGAATTCGTCACTGAATTCCCATGTTTATTGGGACACCCTGTAATTCCTGCAACTGTAAACATGTTTCTGTCTTATTCAAATCACTGAAAAAGCTATTAATAACTTTTTTATCTTCATTCCAAGGGGAGGAATTCAATAAATTTAGGAAGCAATTAATATTTCCTCCTATAATTTATTGCATCCCTGTTGCCTCACTTGAATGAAGCATTTTAAAACAAATTTTATAGTTTTTTAAAATTTTAAACAAAATAAAACATTTAATTTACATCGCACCTGTTCAGGATTTTTTTTAGAATTTAAACAAATATTTTTATGTTGCAGAAATGAAATCTAGTTCATGTTTATTGACACTGAAAAATTGGTGTGTTTTATGTTCCGTTGGCTAATTAAAATCATGACTGGGGCCTAAACGTCGTATTCTTCTTCCACAGTTTTTCTTCAGTTCTCAATTTATATATGCTATAACCTCGTCGCCTGATATCCAACCTGTAGGAACTGAGTTTTTGCCACAAACGCTGATTTTCTAATTCTTAATCTTCGCAATTGAAACCCATGTCTAGACATTTGAAACTGATCAGTGATCAATTATGTACTTGGATCAATCAATCTAAGTTAAAAATATTGAAGGTTTACACCATCAGGTTGCAAAGATATAGAGATAGAATTTTTTTAGTTGTTGCAAAATGGCATTCCCTTTCAAATTGTCTTTGAGAAATATCTATTATCTAACCTTAATCTATAACTATCCCTGTTTTATAATATTTACCCCTGTTTCTGGAATTAGAATACTTTGCGGCATTTGCTCCGGCTTCATTCTCTCTCTCTTCAGCTCTCTTGACTCTCTTCGACGTTTAATAAAAATTACGAAATCCTGAAGAACTTAAGAAGCTCAATTTGAAACATGGTTAAATATCGTAATATTGTTAACATTAAAATGGCGAGACTACTCGGAGGCCCCAAATGGTAATTTAACCCCCCCAAATTTCTTTGTATATTATAATTTATAGTCTTAATTATTCCGTCATCTCATCTCAATTATTCCATCATGATAACTCATGATCTGATCTGAATAAAAATGACAAAGAAATTGGCAATGAATTAATATCTGGATTATATACATATGTGAACTGAAGATTTTACATCTATAATTTAAAATACATGAAGGTGTCTCTGAAGTCCCACATTTTTTGTTAAGCCATATATTAAATTACATAAATAAAATTACATCATTAAAAACCAGTATACAGGTCCAGAGAGTCCAAATGCTGTTTGCGGTTAAATATATTGCTATTTGTCAAATGTTTGGTAATTTCCTAGTATACGATTTTTGGCCCCCCCCCAGCCCACCCCCCCCCCTCCTATCAATTTTTACATGGGTGTGACAGGAAGTTTCTTAACTTAACCTAACCCGTGGCCGCAGCGCTCGGCCCTTAGCCCATCCTAGCCGCAGCGCTCGGCCCAGAAAGTATGTTCCCTTAAAATAACTTCTAACTCTAATCCACCTCTACTTTATTATGACGGTATCTGCCTAATGTAGAACTATATTTTTACATGTAATTAAATTTCAAAACTTCTACCTGATTTATGCAATTTTTTGTCGTTTACACCAGAGGCTTACACACTGAAACAGGTAGGGGGCTTTGGGGGGCTCATCCCCTCCTGTATCAGTAAAATCTTTGGTTTCCAGCCAGGGTTGTACAATTTCTCGAAAAATAATTTTTTCTTCCTCTCCCCCCCCCCTTTGAAAGTAATAATTTCCCCCAAGAAGTAATATATACTTGCGCTGGCTTAATTTCTCTGTAAGTAATCGTAGATTTGGAAAAACTAAGGTTTTTAGGGAAATGAATGAAGCATCAAGAAGGAAGAAAAAATGCCCTTTTTAATATAATTTCCCCCTCCCACACCCCTGCCAACAGGTGCTGAGTCTTCCCTGGAAAGTAATTAAAGTTAAAGAGGTTTTGAAGTTATTTTTAAAAAAATTATGTCGTTAAAACCCATTAATAGGACTAAATGATTTCAAGTGAAAATGGTTGAAGTTCCACTTGAGAAGCGAATGATGACGTTGGACGGAATAAACGGAGTCAGGAAGGATGTTCCAGCAATCCATGAGGTCTGGAAACAAACTAGGGAATGGTTCCCTTACCTTCCCCCTCCTTCTCAACAGGAACTTGTGCTGACAGGTACTTTACCTTCCCCCCCCCCCTTCTCTACAGGAACTTATGCTGACAAGTACTGTACCTTTCCCCTCCTTCTCTACAGGAACTTATGCTGACAGGTACTGTACCTTCCCCCTCCTTCTCAACGGGAACTTATGCTGACAGGTACTTTACCTTCCCCATCCTTCTTAACAGGAACTTATGCTGACAGGTACTTTACCTTCCCCCTCCTTCTCTACAGAAACTTATGCTGACAGGTACCTTACCTTCCCCCTCCTTCTTAACAGGAACTACTCTATTCTAGGTGCTGAGGATGCCTGGCTGGTTCATGGTGACCAGGTTGAGCAGGATTTGGTTTGGTTACTCCGTCTACCTTGTCACAAGTTCTGGTCCCAACTTCAGTTTGATCCAAACCTTCAGGTGATTGGGGGGGGNGGTAGGGGGTTCAGACCCCTTTGGGGCGCTTACCCTCCTCTGAAAATCATAGTTTTTTTTTCTTTCCAGGGAGAGGCTCAGCCCCCTATGCCCCTCCTGTAAGAGGTTATTTATTCTTTAAAAATCAAACCTCTTTGAAATCCCTCTTCTGTGTATTGGGAAGGTCTTACTGCCATTTCTCCTCCACAAATTTCACATTATTTATAGCCGTGTTGAATAAAAGCAGGGTTAAACGTTTTGCAAAATTGGGGGGAGGGGTTATTTCCTAAATTTGTGGCAACATTTTTTTACTGCATATCACTAAGAATGATCCATGAATTTTTGGTCATCGACTCTTCACAAAAATTTGATTCTGTAAGCATTAAATATCTTCCATTTAAAAGAGAGGAAGGAATTACTAATTTGTAAAATAAAGATTTTTGAGTAAATCTATTGTTAAATTTAATAGCTATATTTCCAGCTATAAACTTTATTTAGCTAGATGTATAATCGTATTAATTTTTTTTTTGTTAATTTAGAGATTCTTGGAAGGAATTCTTCAGCAGTTCCCCCGGGAGTACGACTCATCATCCTCATCCTCTTACACCTCCTCTCAAATACAAATCAGGAATAGAGATATTTTACACAAACTGTTCCTGGTTTTCCTTCGTATCTGCACCTATAAGGAGTCCGCTAGTGAGTTCTTTAGCCCAGAGTACTATGGAACCCTGATCTATGAAAAGTATATCCTGGATTTACCCAAGATTATTGATATATGCAGTCTCTTCCGTCCTTGTAACCGGGAGATTACTATCAAGATGGTTGCAAATGTTTTCAAGGTGATTTGATCTTAAAAAGGAGTCAATTTAAGAGCAGTGGGGTGTAGAGGCAACTTTTGTAGGAAATTCACTATTTTTTCCTGGCAAGTGTTGGCGGTCTTCTTATTTGTTTCATTTTGGTTATTCAAACAGTATTTTCAGCCCTGATATATTCTAATTTTTAGTTCATTTTAATTCTGAAAGGACTGTAGACTTAATTTCATGTGACCCTCCGCCTTAAAAGTGGCATATCCGATTTACAACGGTACCCTTAAAAGCTTTGTCTGAAAAAGAAGCATGAAATATCCAATTGGTTACGTCAATTGTTGTATCAATATATTAGTGAAGTTTCAGAATTAATCACTTTTCAAGCAAGAACATAATTGATCAAAAGTTTTAAGGGCACCGTTGTTAATCGGGATGTTCCTCTTAAAAGGAAAAGTCTCTTGAAATTACTAGGACAGTCCCGTTTATGCATCTTTTCAACTTGGAAAGTGTAAAAGATAGCTTGGTTTTTCGTTTTTAAGACAAAATTTTTTCTACTAAGCTAAATTTCACAATTTTACTAATCTATTTATGAGTAATTAGCTTGACTTAATCTCAATCCGAACTTTCTGTCTGTGATAATGTTAAAAAACAAGGTTATGTCTTTAGGTACAGTCTCGGTATTGCGAGGATTTGTTTACTACTGGAGAATCTATAGGAGAAGCTCTAGATAATGCTGAGGAACAGTGTCAGGTACATCATATTCTCACTAGTTGATGTAAATTCATAGGCTTGGGCACGTCCACTAATACCCACTATTTCTTCAGTCAGAGAACTGCAAATCACAGCAGGACACAGTGAAAGCTTATTTGAGGGTGTATACTATTCGGATCTTCAACATTTGCTTAGAATTTGGATCTGCAACATTTCCGTAGGATTTGGATCCGCAATATTTGCTTAGATCTTAGACTGGCAACATTTGCCTAGGATTCGGATCCGCAACATTTGCCTAGGATTCGGATCCGCAACATTTTCTTAGGATTTGGATCCGCAACTTTTGCCTAGAATTTGGATCTGCAACAGTTCCGTAGGATTTGGATCCGCAATATTTGCTTAGAACTTGGACTGGCAACATTTGCATAGGATTCGGATCCACAACATTTCCATAGGACTTGGACCCGCAACGTTTGCTTAGAATTTGAATCTGCAACATTTCTGTAGGATTTGGATCCGAATTATTTTTTATTTAAAAATAAATTGTACAAAAAAGAATCCGCAACATTTGTTTAGGATTGGGATCCACGACATTTCCTTAGAATTTTGATCCACAATATGTGCTTAGGATTCGGATCCACAACATTTCCTTAGGATTTAGATCCACAATATTCGCTTAGGATTCGAATCCACAACATTTCCTTAGGATTTAGATCCACAATATGTGCTTAGGATTCGAATCCACAACATTTCCTTAGAATTTAGATCTACAATATTCGTTTAGGATTCGGATCCACAACATTTCCTTAGGATTTAGATCCACAATATTTGCTTAGGATTCGATCCACAACATTTCCTTAGGATTTAGATCCACAATATTTGCTTAGGATTCGGATCCACGACATTTCCTTAGGATTTAGATCCACAATATTTGCTTAGGATTCGGATCCACAACACTTCAGAATTTAGATTCGCAATATTTGCTTAGGATTCGGATCCACAACATTTCCTTAGGATTTAGATCCACAATATTTGCTTAGGATTCGAATCCACAACATTTCCTTAGGATTTAGATCCACAATATTTGCTTGGGATTCGAATCCACAACATTTGTTTAAAATTCGGATACCTTAACCCTGATATACAAGTTTTAAGTTCCCATGAATAAAATCAGCCTCCTACGACAATGCTAAGTTATGCTTAAACACTGTTTAAATTTCCCGGAGAGAAATACGTTCCCCTTCCCCCCCCCCTTTGATTTCTAAACAAAATTGACTTTTGCATTTTTACTGCAGGAAAATCATGGAATAATTATCAGAATTAAAGATGGTTGAAAATTACATTATCTTTCACATTATTGATCAGATAAAGGCCTATAAGGTACTGTTGTGAAACCTTTAAATTTTTTTCTTCACAGGGTCTTCTTTAATTCAGTCGTTTTCTTTGGTCTTCTGGACTGAATCCCAGGAAGGAATATGATAATAACGATCCAATAATTCATTTCTTAATCCATAAAAATCGAAAATTCATGAAAAAGTCTGGAAAATTTCCGATTGCCATTGGTCGATTTATCAATACTTGGATTAAGATCAATGAAACGAAAAACATTGACGAGATCATTCTACATTCAGACCCATAAAACTGTGGACTCAAGTAATGATTTTACATAGTCCAATGAACATGCAACACTGCAATTTTGCAGTGTACACGGACCTATTTCACCGTTAGAACTGTTTGCTTTATAACAACATTAAATAAACATAAGACCCATTTCATTAGCTTTAGAAGCTACTGGTAAAACTATTTGTTTTTTAACAACATCATGCTTAAATGTCGTCTTCCTATTCCATTGTTATTTTTAGACGTTGAGTATGTCGCTGCCTAGCCGGAAGAATGTTGACGGATTGTTTGATCTTGTTGGTTTCCTTCTAGATGTTTCTAGCTCTACATATTCTCTTCTAGATATATTCCCGGGGGCAGGGAAACCTCTTCAACTTGCAGGAATATTTAAAATATTTATTTTTCATCAATTTGCATTTTTATAAGTGTTTTGGGGTCAGTGGATCCCAAAACTTAATAGAATTTTAATAGTTATTATATTTACCTCACTACTTAATGGTCACGACTGGATTTAAATAAATTATGTGACAGGGGTGTTAATTTTCTTGAAAAATAGTTTCAGAGCGAAATTTAAAAATATGATTTATTCGCTGAATCGGAGAAGAAATAGAAGTTTAGTAGAAAATAATTGAATGTTTGGGAACTAAATACTAAATACTAATACGGACGAAAAACTTGTCCATTGAAAATATATAGCCCTGAAATATAATAAACCGTCTACAAGATGGCAAGAGTCAGGAATCTAAAAAGTTTCTGATATTTTAACAATATTGATTTGGCCACTTGCAGAAAACGGACTAGATAATTGGTCTTGAAATTCTTATAGTTTCTTTTAAAATCTTCTGTTAATTTCCATTCACTTAGTTCTTACTTAGTTGTGTTTTTTGTTGTCTCACTTTAACCAAGAATTTAGTTTAATGTTTTCATCCATGACTCAATACACACTGTTGTATTTTCAATCTTGGCTCAAAAGTTGGAAATAATTAGGTTGTTAAGAAAAGAAATGAATATTTAAAACCTGTAGGTTTTGAGATGAAGCTTGCAGGGTTCTACCATTCCACAATTCTTGGAGTTCAGCAGATTCTTGAGAGATTTGTTGAGTCGGAGATATTAACGCCAGAGGAGTCGACTCTTTGCTTTTTTAATCTCCAGATATCTAGGCACAGATCCATCCTAGCCTTTAGAACTATTGTGGAGTTTAACTGTTTAAACCCTGTAATGAGTGAAACTCACTGTGATAAAGACGAAGCATTGGAAGGTTTTTTCTCCATATTTACAACTATTCTTCAAGAAAGAACGTTCCTCTTAGATTACAACTCCAGATATTCACTTCAAGATGATTTTGATGTGTTTGAACAGAGCGGTCTGAATGTTGATCCAACACGAAAGCATTATATCCTGGACGCACTTTGTGAAAGTTCTCAGGGTTCGGGTTTCTCCAATGTACTGACGGGAGAGAAGGAGAAGAAATCCAGCGTAACTCCGACAGTGGAAACTGTACCTGAAACAGGGGGAGCCACTGCGCTCACTAGTTCTGTCTTAAAACCAACCGAAGAATTAGATTCTTTAATCTCCAGTGTGAGAGACATGTTACCATTCCTTGGGGAAGGATTTGTAGAGAAATGCTTAGAACATTATCAGTTTAAAGTTGAGGAGGTTGTAAACGCTATACTAGAGGGAAACCTTGCACCGCACCTCGCCTCTTTAGATCAGTCCTTGGAGAGACAAGCAGTTGAACCTAAACCTGTCCAGGCTCCGAGGTGTATATATGACAATGACGAGTTCGACGTGAATTCTAGAGATGAAATTGATTTGTCCCGAATACACCGTGGGAAGAAGAATAAGTACGGGAACGCAATGAAGCTTTTGGATGATAAAACGGATATTAACAGTATGAGAGATCGATTCTCAGCACTAGGGATTGTTTCTGATATTGAAGTTATGGTGGGTGAAGAACGAGAATACGAGGTATTATATTTTTAATGTTATTTTTTTTCGGAGACCGGGTGAAAATCCGAATTAAAAATTGTCTCTATGAAATTTTAAACATTTCCAAAAGCTAGTTTTTAAACGCTTGATCTTTGTCAAGTAAGTAAGATATCCACTGTGACTTCCTATTCTTTATTCACTGATGGTAATACCCTGCAGGGATCTCTATATTTGAGGGATCAAGCATTGATCCTAAAATATTAAAGTGCCCGCATTGGATATCGAAATCAAGCGTTCAAAATTAACGACATTCTTACATAAGTTTTGATCTCTTGGTTTTAAAAAATATAATTATTTCTAATATGAAGGATGAGTATGATGATACATATGATGATGTAGCTGTGGGACAAGAGGAACCAGATAGCAGGGACGACGGAGGGAGACAGTTCGTACTACCAGTCGCACTAGGTGGGGGTAAAATACCTCGCGTTGTTCAAGAGAAAGACGATGAGGATGATGACGATGAGGAAGATGAGGAGGAAGGAGTCTTTGGTAGAAAACCGATGAATTTTGCCAGAAACCCCGAGGAAATCCGCCAGGAAAATGAGAGAAGGCGGCAAGAGAAAATGAGTAGAAATGCGCGAAAACCAGCCGCGCAGCAGCAGCAGCAGTATCAGTCTGCTCGTGATGTTGTTGGTAAACCTAAAGGTCAAGGTCAAGATAAACAGGTTTTGATAAACCGAGCTCGGAAGAACGCAAACAAAGGAAAAGGACACCGGGCTGGGGCCGAGAGGAAACAGGCGAAAGGAATGTTCTAAATCTGTGATAATTTTCTATTGTTAAAATTTCAGATGTCGGATTTTAAAGATGGCGGAACAGGTCGAGGACGAGGGACGAAAAGAAAACTTGAAAACACTGGTCCGGGCGGGAAGAAAACTAAAGGAGAACTAGCTTGTCCACCTCTACCACCGAACGGATATCCTAAAGAGCATCCGTTTAACCGGGATGGATACAGATATGTTCTGGCGGAACCTGACCCACATGCTCCCTGTAGACAGGTGCAAACAATGGTCCTTTAACTTTAGAAGATTAATTTCTTTTAAAAAAATCCTCCTACTTTATTTTCAAAAAAATAATTTTTAGAAAATAATTTTTTCTTCCTCAGATGTTACATAAGTTTGCGCGGAAAATTATTTTTCGCTGAAATGGGGAAAATAAATGATTTTCGGGTTAAAAAGAATCAAAAAGAAAAATAACTTGCCTTTCGATATTCCATTTTTAATTTTTTCTGAACTTGCATTAGGAATGGTTGCGCGGGATTTGGGATAATTTTAATTTAAGGTCCAGTTCTAATTTCGATTCTTATTTCGTTCTAATTTAAAATTTTATGTAAAATTAGTATAGTATCCCTAAATCCACAATGCATAAGTCCGATATGTGTCTGACCAACTGGATGCATTCTTGGATCAGTATGTATAGACCCTCCTAGGTGGATGGTTCAAGCTGTACATGCAATAATTTAATCATTTGTCTTAAAATTATTTGTTTTTATCTGAGTTTTAACTTTTAATCTGATTCAATTATTAATTAATTTATTTTGTTGTTGTCTTTTATTCTTTGTAATGAACCCATTGAACCGACCATCCTTTGAAATCCTTTAAAATTGAGATTACTAAGCTATAAAATGTACTTACTGTCAAACTTAATTATATTTTGTACTTTATAGCTTTGAAATTCTAAATACTCTTTTTAATTTAGTCTTTAATTTGATAAATTTTACTGTTATTATTTAATTATTATTATTATTAAGGAGTTTGATGAGAGTCAAGATATGGCTGGGAAACCTATTCCCCCCTTCCTCTGTCGAGTTGTTACACCAGAATCAGTTCTCTTGGCTCTGCAGGTGAATAGTTAAATCTTTTGTTGTAAACTTAGGAGTTTGTGTTGAAATGTTAACCCCCCCCCCTCCAGGCTCCTGCCATTTTGTGTCCTAAATTTTCATTTTTCATTTGTTGAATTATGAACAGTTTAACTTTTTTTAAAGCGCTATCTTGTCCTCCTGTCAACACTAAAAAATTAGCGATTAACTTTCCATTCCCAGTTCAATAACGTTCTCTGATCTACCTACATATATTTGAAGAATAATTGTTTCCCTTAAAATTACTTTCCCACCAGAAAGTAAATGTTCAAAAAAATTCTTTGAATAAAAAAAGAGACTTTTTTTGGTGTTGTAAATAATCCATTTAATTTTTGCAAAAATTATCTAAATTTTTAGATAATGAAATAAATGAAAATATTTGAGATTTTCCGAGTGATTATGAAATTCTAGTTTTTTATATCAAAATTACAGTTTTTCAAGTTTGATTTAGTATTATTTTGTTGCTTCTTTTAAGAATACTTTCCCACCAGAAGGGAGGGCCGGGTGTATATTTTCTTGAAAAAATTATTTCCCGCCCCCTTTCGAAATCACCCCCCCCCCCCTCCATATATTTGCGCGTAGCGGATAAATTTTGTTAAGGTTTTATTCGCTGAAATGGAAAAATAAATAATCCGCAGAAATTAGATTTTTAAGAGATATTCGTTAGAATAAAAAGAGAGAACATTTAGTGTGTTGGTGAATAATCAATACTTTTTCTAAATTTTCAGCGGCTCTAATGAATTAAACTTTTTGACATTTACGAAGGGATTATGAAATTCTAGTTTATTTTCTATCAAAATTACTGTTTTTCAAGTTTAATTTATTATTATTTTGTTGTTTAGGACCGAGCTCCTCAGCTTACAGTATCCGATGATAGATTATGGTTAACTGGGGCTAAATTCTACTGTACAGCTAGAGCTACACACGGAGTTAAAAAAGGTATAAGATTCACTTTCATTAAATCATTAATATACACTGTACAGAAACAATCCGTGCGAATGACGTCACATAGTTCCCGAAGGCATTAATGGTTTTCGAAAATATATTTTTCTTCCCCCCCCCCCCCCTTTAGAAAATCATTTTTCCCCAGAAGTTGTATATGCTTGCGCAGAGCGAAATTTATTTTTGGGGGTTGTTCTGAGGAGACAATCTATATATCCTCTACAATATCCTATCCTAGGGAAATGGTATTTTGAGGTCCGTGTTGCGGATTTACCTGAAGGAACGGCTGTAAGGATAGGTTGGGCGCAGAAGAACGGAAATCTTCAAGCTCCACTTGGATTTGACAAGTTCGGATATTCCTGTAGGTAAACAAACAAACAGAATTCACCTAGGAAAGTGGTATATTTACAAGAATTACCTTTGATCTTTGAAGGATGAGGGAAGGGGGGGGTGTAATATTAATACTGCAGCAATCAAACTTCAATTTTCCCAAAAATTAATTTATTTTCTCCCCAAATTAAGCGATGAAAACTCCAAAATAGTTAACATATTAAAAAGAGAAGATTGTGAGAAGGGAGGATTTTTCAAGCAAAAAAATACCTTTAATACAGATTGAAAATTCAAATTAATGCTTTTCTTACGAAAAAAAAACACCTTTAATACAGATTGAAAATTCAAATTAATGCTTTTCTTACGAAAAAAAACAAATTCAAATGAATTATTTTCATTTTCTAAATTTTGTAATCTACCAAATTTCCTAACAATTCAGCCTATTTTTTTCTTAGGGTAAAAAAGTATGATTATGACGCTTTTCCATCCAATTACCACATCTATTTCCCAGTCTATGTATACATTTAAATTGTGGCTGTTTTCTGAGAAAAAATTTATGAAAAATCTTCATCTCTATTATTTCCCTCCGCCCCCGCCCCCAAAAAACAAAAAACATTTTTTTTTCCTTTCTCTGTTAGATTTTTTAGTTTCTATCGCTTGTTCGTTAAAGTTTTAGTTCTAATTAATCTTATTTCTTCCCAAAGCTTAATATATGGAATATAATTTTGCTAATCTTGTGTATTCTAGGAGTAGGAAGGGAACCAAGTTCCATGATAGTATTGGAAAACATTACTCGGACGGATACGGGCAGGGGGACGTGGTTGGTTGTCTCCTGGAGATGCCGGAGACTAAAGGAATTGATTACCTACCTCCAACCTGCAAGGGAGAATCATATTCACAATTAATGAAAATTCCGCATATATATTTAATATTCATTTAATAAATTTAACACCAGTGCTTATGATCCAGTTCCGGATCCGTTGGATCTGCAACATTTGGTTTACTGGATCCGGATCCTCAAAAATATGCGGATCCATGTATCCGCATCCACTATCACCAGGGCAAAGTATCAACCAGAAACTGTAAAAAACGTATTTCTCTCTAAAAAAAGCTTTAATTTTTCATTGAAATGGATATCAAGCCTTTTTGTGGTGGTTCTGTTTTTGTTATTTTTAAGTTTCAAGGGATAATTCAATTTTTATATTTTTATTCAAATATAAAGCAGAGATGATGCAAACAAAACTCACAATTTACTCTAAATTTAGGACCCGCCTATGCACTATCCAGAGGTTGCTTTGTTTGGTTATGAATATGGTTCCATTACTACCAGGATAAACCCCTGATAAAGTTTAAATCCCACCTGTACTACGAGGAAAAGGACGAGATGCAGGAGAACTTGAAGGCCCTGAAGCCCCTGGAGGGATCCAAGATTTCCTATTTCTTGAACGGGAAGAGCCTAGGGGTGGCGTTCACGGATATTTACAGGGGTGAATACTACCCGGCCGCCGGGCTCTTTAAACAGGCGCATATTAAATTCAATTTCGGACCGAGGTTCAAGTTTCCGCCGCAGGGAGCGCCTAAGTTTAAAGCCATGAGTGAGCGAGTGCGTGAACTAGAAGTGGAACAGACAATGTCGGATATGCGATTTTTCAGCGACAAGGAAGGGTTAAAAATTGATAGTTATGCATTTTAAAACATTAGAAACAATATTGATGAAACAATGTTGATATCTTTTTATGTAAAAAGTTTACAAGGCATACTACAAAGCCTAACTTCACTGACTGTTCTGTTGTAATTAAAGAATAATGTTAAATATTACTCACGAGAAGAACTAAGATATTGTTAGTTCATATAATTATATTTCAGAGATAATGGCCCCCGCGGCTGGAGCGTCTAAATTTCTTTGGCACTTCAAGCGTTCAATCCCTTCCCTGGTTATCGGAGGAACCTGTTGGTCCATGATCTACTTTGATTATACACACACACAGGCTTGGAAACGCGAGGTCAAACTTCAATCAGAACTAATTGACAGAGCCAAGATTCAAGCTTAGATCCAACTCAGGATTCAGATATGATAGGATCAACTTTGTCCGTCCTAGGACGATCCTCAAGAATATCCTATGGAGGATTGTCAACCTCTGCTAGGAATTGTTATCGACGACGAGGGGACGGAACAATCTACCGTAAAATATTTCCGTATTTAAATCATCCTGACGGTTCTCTCAACCATTTTGGAATTCAACAGAATATTCTAATCGTAACCATTTCAACCTTTACAATACTCAGCATAGCTGAGTACTTCAAGGAACCAGAAATCGATGAGATGAGTGAAGAAACCGAACCTGTTTCTATTTTTGAAGCAATAATTAAAAAGATTTTCGTCTCTGACGATTCTTAATAGACAACGAAATTTTTATGAGTTCTAAAGTTTACTTGAATACCGGAACCTGTGAAAATGTTTTTTCTTTAATTGTTTTAAAAATCCTAGCGTTAATTATGTTAGGTAATAGTCATGTCCGATAGATTTAATAATATTTCAGAAAAATGTCTGCTGGGATGAGTCACAGCAAACCACGCGTAGCGTACTTCTATGACCCGGATGTAGGGAACTTTCATTACGGACCGATGCATCCTATGAAACCTCACAGGTTGGATTTAAAACTCGATATTAATCTAATTAGTTCTTTGTATTAATAATTCAGAAATAGCTTAAACGGACTGTAAATGTAAATTTAAATAATCCTCCATTGATAGAGTAACATTTCCGATTCACAAAAGTACCCTCGAAAGCGTTGTCTGACTAAGTATCTATAAATATAAAGTTGTAATCTCTGTTTGTCTGTCTGTCAATCTGTCTGTCTGTTCTTTTTTGTTTGTCCGATCATAACTTGGGAACCCCTGGACTGATTTGCCTAAAATTTTGATTGGGGAACTCGGGAGACCCACGGGAATGTTCTTAGCTTGGTTTGAGATTCTAATTTGAGTGGGTCGACTTAAATAGATAAAATGTAGTTTCCCGGTACAATCTTTCAAATTGAAAATAAATATTGTTGAGCCCCCTGATCATTATACTGCAGTATTCAATCATTCCCCCTCCCCCTCCTCCCCTATTGAGACTTATTCCCCTCCCCCTTCCAAGTGTAAGATATGCTTGTGAGGAGCGAAATTTGTTGAAGGTGTTTATTCCCTGAATTGGCTAAATTACATGATTTTTAGTTAAAAAAGTAACAAAAGGGTGAAAAAATTGCAATTTGATCTTAAATTTTTCTTTTTTAAATATTTGTTGTCCTAGAGTGGGAACTTGGAGATTAAAAACCTGAACATTTTGCGAAGGAGAAATATTTTTGGGATGATTTCATTATTATCCTTATTACCAATCTGTTTACCAATAGACTTATTCTTTAAAAGTTGTATTTGCAATTAATGAATTAGTCCTACTTTATGCTTTTACAAAACTAAAATGAGAAAATAATAAAATAATAAAAACAAAATTGTTTTTAAGATTTTGTTTTGTATGTTATCTTGTAGGATGGTTTCTATTTATCCTATTAATTCAAGGTTATCGGTAACTCACTCCCTCGTACTAAACTATGGTTTACACAAGAAAATGCAGATCTTTCAGCCCTACATTGCTAGTGGACCAGACATGACAAGGTGAACTAATTTTCAACAGTGGCCCATTTATATATATATATATATATATTAACCCCCCTCCCTCCCCCTCGGTAAACTTTTTTCAAATAATTTTACGTCAGATGACTTATGCACTTTCCCCATGACATTGATACCAAATAATTATCAATTACGAATTTCCATATATTTTAGACAAATTATATTAATATGCAGGAAGAACAAGAAAACTGTGGGATAAAAGACGACATTAAAGCAACATTTAAGTGTATTTACTGTGTTAGAAAGCAAAATAGTTTTACTAGCAACTTATTAAATCATTTATTCAGTGAAATGGGTGTTTTACATTGCACAACTCGTTAAAGTCATAAATTGATATAGTTCATAGTATTAAAAGTAAAATTAATTAAAATTAAATTAAACTACTGGTTGTAAACTGTGACTTTTAATATGGTGAATTATTTACGTCCGTTTTAATAGATGTTCTTAATTACAAGTTAGAGATAATAATTTTAAAAATTCTTCGGTTTTGAAATTATCAGAAAGAGATTATGTAATAATTATCTAAGACGTATCAAAGTAACATTCTGAATTGAGTGAAGTCACTTCTGGTTTGAGATATAGGAGTAGGGTGTACACTGTACATACTACCTAATAATCTGATTTGATTTGCCCTCCTTTTCAGATCTACCCTTATTATTATTATTATTATTATCTACTGATATCTACTGTTGAGTAGAAAGACAACAGCTGAGGATTCATGGCGGTCTGGGCTCTCTATAAGATGGGAGAGTTTTTAGATCCTTTTCTTATCTTTTTTTAAAACCTTTATTTCTAGGTTTCATTCTGAGGAGTATATTGAGTTTCTGCAGAAAGTGAATCCAGCGAATATTCAGAGTTTTAACAAGAGTTTAACCCACTACAATGTCGGAGCTGCAGATTGTCCAGTATTCGATGGGTTGTATGAATTCTGTTCAAGGTAGGTCAGCTGGACCTTACTGAGAATACAAGGCTTTTTTTCTGTTTATAGATTATTTTACCTGTGAACAATATTAAACAAGAACAATTTTAAGATTTTGAAGATTTTGCTGTTTCCATCGGGGGACTTTTTTTATTTGAAAAGAGGATGGTGGAGTTGGCATGTTTGATGTAGGGAACCAAAAATGAAAATGTTTTAACAATGGCTTTATGCATATCAATTAAAAGCTAGGAACCCCAGGAATACAGTAGCAGCAACGAATCCAGTGTTTGACCTTCTAATGACCTCTAACGACCTATAATGACTTTTTCTGGGGTCATGTCCTACGTAAAATTTGAGCCCGGTCGGTTCAGCGGTTTTGACGTTCATTGGATACAAACAATCAACATAAATATTCAGAAAGATGTTCATTTACCATAATTTCCGTACTTCATCATATTTATCAACGACCATTTTTCCCTTCCCAAATCAAATCTTAATTTTAATCATCTCTTCTTACTTCTTACTTACTTCTTCTTACTTCTATGTTGACTCCTAGAAATCCAGGTAGGATTATAACAGGAGCTACAGTGTGGTCCTATATAGCATCTTTGGTATATAGCATCTCTAATTTGAAATTTTTTTTTTTTTAACATTACTTGTATGTACTTCATGTGTAGCTTTACTGTTAAGGTATACAGGAGCTAGCCTAGAAGCTGCCGAAAAGCTAAATACAGAAGCTGCTGATATTGCAATAAACTGGAGTGGTGGATTACATCATGCAAAAGTACGTCAACAATTAATCAAATAAAAAACGAGTTTGTTGTATTGATTATTGACGTTGATTATGTTTTACGAAAGGATTCCTTTTTATCATGCAGACTATTTAATTAGCTCACTTCGGAAATGCATTTCGGGATAAGTAGAAAGTTGCAGATTTATTTTCAATTAATATCTTTTTCTCTATTAGACAATCGTTAGTAATAACTTTAAAACATTGACGTACATTTTTGAATTATTGAGCTGAATTTGAAGTTTTGAACTAGGAATAATTATTTCAACTACATTTCAGCAAGCAAGAATTTTTTTCTTTAGATACAGAACTAGTAAAATTAAAATGACTCTGGGTCTACCTACAATTTTCCAAATTAAATGTTGAGAATTATCCATTCTTTGATTCCGCCTAAAATAAAACTGTGTGTAAAAAAGGGATCAATTTTTTTCTTGAACTAGGTTGAAATTAAATTTACTGATAAACTTTTTTTTAGAAGTTTGAAGCTAGTGGTTTCTGCTACGTGAACGATATTGTGGTCGCTATCTTAGAACTTCTCAAATACCACGGCAGGGTTCTGTATATAGATATAGATATTCATCATGGAGATGGTGTTCAGGTTAAGCTTTATACTAACGAACATTTTTATGTACTTAGCTGAAAACTCTTTAATTATATTTCTTTAATGATGATTGCTAAATCTCTGTATCCACTGTGCCTGTGGACACTTTTGATTTTCTTCTTAATCCTCTCTTTTGGATATCCCTTCTGGCTGGATTCCGACAAACAAGAGTTCTCTGATTGCCCGTAAAATTTCAAAATTTCTCGGCTTCTGATTGGCTGTTCGGTTTCTATAATCAACACTCTGATTGGTTGCATTTTAGATACTTTCCTGGGTATTAATGTAAGATTAAATGAATATTAAGATTAATAAAAAGAGGAGATCAAGCATTGATTTCAACGTCCACAATTCTAAAGTTTTCATTTTTTTTAAAATCTATTATTCATTAAATTATTAAATACAACTAAGATTGGATTAATAATTAAGCACATATTTAATAGAAATTCACAAATCATACATCAAGCATGAAACACCAAGTTAACAATATTGGCAAGTTGTTAGCAATATACAAGGAATACATAATACATATACATTATTCTTTTTTCAGTTTACCTCTAATTCTTTTTTGTTTTCTAGGAAGCGTTTTATCTGACGGATCGTGTGATGACCGTTTCTTTTCATAAATACGGGAATTTCTTCCCTGGGACCGGGCACATGTACGAGACCGGGGCGGGCAGTGGACGATGCTATAGTGTAAATATACCTCTCAAGGAGGGGATGGACGATATGTCCTACGAGTTTGTCTTCCAGCCAATCATGCAGAAGGTACAGATACATTGGAAGGGACTGGGGGGGGGGGGGAGATTTGTGAAATCTAAACTTGTGTCGGCATTGCAAAAGGCGTACTCCTGACTAAAATATTTTAGTTTAGACTTCATACTGGCACCATTTGGAATAGTGTCTGCGTTTATGAATTATGAATCTAAAAATTATTTACAGTTTGCAAGTGAAAGTGCAATTATAAATTATTTCCTGAAAGCTACGAAAAAATCATAATTATAGTTAGCAAGATATTTACCTTGAAAGGAGTTTTCAAAGTTTTTACCATTTTATTTAATAATTGTTCAACTTTGATTTGTAGTTTATGGAGTTCTATCGACCGAACTTAATTGTTTATATCTTTGAAAGAAACTTCTCATTAAGATTGGCAATAACTCAATTCCTTTAAACAATGTCCCACCTTTTAAACAGTTCTAGGTCGGGAGTAAAGTGTCATTCTTCGTTGGTAACCTTATGTATAATTTCCAGGTTATGGAGTTCTACCGACCAAATGTAGTTGTTCTACAGTGTGGAGCTGATTCATTATCAGGGGATCGGTTAGGTTGCTTTAATCTTAGCACTAGGAACAATATTATACAACTTATTTTTCAATATTTTATCAAAATGAAACTCAAAACATTTTTCAAATAAGAATTTAAAAGAAAAGTTCCATTGACCATTACAATGTTCCATGCAGAATGATCGCCCTGCTAAAAATTAGATCAGGTTTAATCCAATATTATTTGTTAAAATTATAGATATCCAATAAATTGATAGGGTTTCAACACAAAATTGGCCGTTTTCCTTTCAACTAAGTAGATAGTTTAAAAAATATGAACTGCCAGATCATATAGTCTAATCTCAAATGTTTTCGGGAGGGAACAATTTCAATAGTTAACTATTCAGTAACTTTCACCTTTACAATTCAAATCCGGTTAAAGAATGTGCACAAGTAGAAAATAATTTTTTGAGAACTAAAAGAACTAAACTTTTGCTTCAGCGTTAAAATAAAAAGGCACAAAAATTAAAATTTCAATATCCTCATGGCCATTTGAATTTTGCGCTGGGTTAATATTTGTTGGTGTAGAGGGCACGGTAAATGTGTTGAGTTCATGAAGAAGTTTAATATCCCCCTCATGCTACTGGGTGGTGGAGGGTATACTGTGAGGAACGTGGCCCGGCTCTGGGCCTATGAGACGAGTATCTGCTGCGAGGAGGATCTCGCCAACGAACTCCCGTACACAGAGTACTTCGAGTACTTCAGTCCCGACTTTACCCTTCATCCGGAAGTAAACCCTAGGATGGAGAACGCTAACAGCTCCGCATACCTCCAGGCAATCGTGGAAACGATTGAACGTCAACTAGACCTGTTAGCCGGTGCACCCAGTGTACAAATGCACGACGTGCCTGACGGATTTCACGGATTTATGAAAAACCGACCGAAGCCGGAAGAGGATCCGGATAAGAAGCCCCAGTTGATGGATTTCTTGAAGACAGAGCACAACGGAGAGTATTATGACGGAGAGAGTGATCAGGACGGTGAAGAGGAACCAGAAACATGATCCAAGACAAATAAAAACTTTACTTCAGTACCTTGAACATACAAAACTCGAACTGTTCGGAAAGTTTCTCAGTTATCTCAAGCCTAATACTTTCTTTTCTGATCAGAAAACAGTGAAGCCGGGTTCGGTGTAAATAATAACCTAATTTAATTCTCTTTTTTACAAATGATACTGTAAAATAATTTCTTACATCGAAGTATTTTTATTTACCCTTAAAACTATGTAAAAGATTACTATAGCTTAAAATTTAAAATAATGACAAATGGAATTTATATTTCAGAAGTTAGCTTAACTTTTTTTGTAATAATCTTAAATACAGGAAATTTTTTTTTAACTTTATAAAATGATAGAATGGCTGCAAGTAGATTTTTAATTCCCGGTTGAATAAGTACAATACAGGGTAGGACGTCTGTACCCTGAAATGTATTTTATGTACTTAAATCATCATTGTAATGAGATGTTTTTAAATCAAACCCTATTAATTTAACAATTCAATTTTTGATAAATGTTCCAAACATGTACACTGCATTTCTTGTTAGAATAAATTAACTTATTATTGAATTCTGTATCTCCTCTTGATCAATCAATTACTCAAGTTTCAGAGATAATGGGTCGTCTTAAGGGTATTCCAGATATAATAAGCCCTGATCTTCTTCATGCACTTAGTAGTATGGGACATGGAGACTTGTAAGTTTTTTTAAAATGTCGAAAGAAAATATTAAACAATTGTTTTGCTTCATATAAACTCAGTGCCATTCAAGTATTTAAACGTCACAATTCTCACAATACATGCATGCCTAATATTTGATAATCTTAAAAGAATAAGTCTTCAAACTCGATTAATTTTAGTAAGTCCTTTCCCCCGTCAAAACTGAATTATTTTAAACCGATTTAATCCAAGGACTGTGATCTTTCACAAGTTTGTAGATGAGACCAATACTTACAGAACTTACAATTTAAAATCTTTTCAAGTTTTGGAAATCTCCAGACTATTCGTGTTAAGAAAGAAAGGGAATATAGACGATATAAATTTTTTTTTTCGTGCTACGGACATACGGGAAAGATGTGTATTTTCTTCAATTTGAAGATCAACTTGGGGGAATATCCCCTCCTAGGAAAATTTAGGGCAAAAATATAGAGTGGGGGGAACTTCAAGTCCCTTATATTTGATTTTTAACAGTGGATTAGTGGATTTAAAGATTTCCAGGGAGGAGGTGAACAATTTCTTTCAATTATTTATCCGTTAGATTGGTTTTAGCTGACGCCAACTTTCCGGTCAGTTCTGTTTGTGCTGCTGGTCGGGCGAAAGAGGTACAAAACTGTAATCTTCGAATTTGAGGCTTACAACAAATATTTTATCTTGCATTCTGCTTTTTAATTAATTTATAGTTTAAGGGAATGTAGACATTGTAGGTATTAATGTCAGAGTTACTGTTGAAACCAAAATCAAAATGTAAGATCCTGTAAAACAAAGTTGTAATGTTAAATAAGAAAGGGAAATTTTAAGTTATAAGCTAAAGGGTTTTGTTCTGAGATGTTGGATGGGTCAATCTACTGAACAATCCAGAGATGATTTCAAGGATGTACGCGGGGCGGAAGACTTAAGCCGCCCAAATTGCCAGATTAAGTTCTGTGCTGAAGCATTTTTCGAAGTGTCTTCTTTATAATCATAATTTCTAATGATAGTTAAGTGGTGTGTCCAATTTACAAAGCTATACCCCTTGAAAACGACGATATCTTCCACATTATTGATCAAATAAGATTTAACAAGGATACAGCTAAAGGTCGTTTTTCTTGCTTGAAAAGTGTTTGATCCTGACAATTTCTGAAGAATAGACAAATTGCAATTAAAAAGATAAGGTGAAGGACATAATGCTTTCTTGATCTTACAATGCTCTAAATGGTACCGTAGTGAATTGGACATACCAATCTTTGAATTAAGGTTACTTTTAATTGCATTTACAGTCCATTTAATAATCTCTTGTGATGTTTTATCAAATAAATTTAATCTAAAAACAATTTTACTGATTTTTGTAAAATTTTCTTTTGTCAAGATTAGAGCTGATGGACACACTATCCCGGACCTACTGACCGCTGTCTGCAAGCTCGTTCCCTTGGACACCTACGTTTACGCCCCCGTTATCCTCATGGACCTTGTCAACATGGACAAGAACCAGGGAATGGAGAAGCCTCCAGTTTGGGAGGTTTATCAAAGTATGCTCGAAAATATAAAACATAGAATTTAGAGTTTGAAACTTATAAACAGAACAGGTTTAACTTATTTTTCTCTTGTATTCTGATCAAGTTAGTTTTCAACCTCTCATTGGTCGTTACTTATTACCAATATACCAATGACCAATAAGAGCATATTGACCAAAAGTAAAATAGAAAAATGCATTTAACTTATTCCGTTCACAAAAAGTTTCAAGCTCCTGTGTGGTTCACTAAAAGTTTCAAGCTCCTGTGTGGTTCACTAGCTACTCCAAATGATCATTTTAGGAAAGTAATGGAGTGTCGGAAATAATAAGTTATAATTTTGGGTTTTGGATTTTGATAAGCCAGCTGTGAGCCATGAAAAGCCGGGAGCTGCCGACCATAGCAGTGTTTATCGCGATGTATTGTTTGAGTCGATTCTGTTCACCTATAGGACTGAGTCCTACTCACTATTGAAATAGTATTCATACAAATTAAAAAAATCTTATTTTTGTTGGCTCTAGATAGAAAAAGTTTTGTTTTGATTTAAGTTCTGGATCATGATAAAAAATTGTTGATTATGTAGTTTGGTAAAATTTTAAAAATAGATTTTAGAGAAAGTAAAAACAATTTTATTTTTTTTTAGGTATCTTAGACCACTCCGAGGGAACACCAGTAAAAACCAGATTTCTTGAAAGAATGGAGTTCTACGAGGAAGCCAAGGTAAAACTAGTTTAAAGCGGAAAAAACCTGAGATTTAAATTTTTGTGTAGAGTATTGTTAATCTTGAACACTTGATCTCGATATCTAATGTGGGCTTTTTCAAAATCAATGCTTGATTAATCAATTTAATCTAACATTTGAACATCACGGGATATTGGACTTCAAATTAATCCAAAGTTTTGCATAAGATGGAGATCAATCCTTCATTCCGACATTTACAATACAGAAGTTCTGACTTCTGGTTTCAGGGTATTTTTTATATTGCCCCCCCCCCCCGCAGGGGGGGTCACGCCCTTGTACTGGTTTCATTATATTCTTTTTAAATTCAATGAATTTGAAAATATAAAATTACGTGTATCGGATGAGGCTAAAATGTAAATAATTTTACCATTAGCTTGAACGTCAACTTGTGAAGTGAAATGTGTCTGTTTGCACTGCACAATGGCCGTGTTTTATGTTTTAAGAACTATTTCAAATCGTATCTCGAGTCTAAGTCGTAAATCAAATGGGTCCCCTTTAATTTTTTTAGGTTTCCAGTTTTATAGAAATAAGAATCTCTTATAGTTCATAGTTCAAATTCCTTTACCAAAACCACTTAATCTTGCGGTATATACAGCCTCTTAATGTGCTATTGCAGCATCCTTTCTTTTAGTTTCCATGTAATTAGATCCCATAAGACCACTCACCATGGCAAGGGGTGGAGCTCAACCCCGTTTTCATTAAATAGTAACCTACAGGTCATGTCTTTGTGTGTAGGTTGATTTTTAATAATAATAATAATAATAGTTGTAAATTTTACATTGAACATGACCAATGTGCAAACATATTTTCTAATGAAAGAAATAGAATTACATAATTAAATTCGTTTAAATTCTAGAGTGCATATGCTGTTGTTGCTACTGGAGAGACAGCTCTGTATGGAAATATCATCATCAAGAAGGGGATTATTCCGCCGGAAGCTTAATTCAATCCTAACTTTATACAAGCCACATCATCAGCTCATCAGCTACATTCTTAAAAGTACTGTCAACGCATTTCAAGTGAACCTTCATTCGAAGAGTTTCATGCTCGATTTACATCGGTACTCTAAAACCTTTGTCTGAGGAACAACGAGGAAGATATTGTCGTTTTTCTAATAGACAAATCCATCTTTTTTAAAATCAGATGAAGGTTTAAAAGGTAACATCGTAACTCTGGTATGAAATTCTTTACTGGCGGTGAAATTCAATGTTTCCAATTCCATTTAATTACTTTATATATTTATACTTATCATCCTAATTATTTGCAAAATTTTATTTAGATATTTTATGCGTGAAATGGCAAGTATGTATACAATAAACATTAACCATCTTCAGTTCGCCTTTCGAAGATTTAAAAGTGTACTTTTTATTCCTTATTCCACATTTTCTTTCGGCGTTATATTTGTGATATTTTGTTTTCAATTTGTTATTTCGTTTAATGGTTGAAACCAAGATTCAGGAAAATAATTGTGATACAAAGATTTTATGGGTTCAATAATCAACATGTTTTTTGAGCAAACATATATTTCTTGTTTTGTTCTTGATTATGTAAAAGTGTGATTTTGACTTTGAATCCAAGAGCTATGAAAATTGCGTAAAAAAATGTGATATTACCATTCACCATTCACCAATGATCAAATGATATAGGACTTTAAACTTATTTTGATGGTCAGTGGAATAGCTGTTCTTATCATTTTGCAAAAAATTGAATTATATGTGTTTTAAAATATAGAATCGTAGATTAAATATAATATTAGATAGGACAATAGATGTCGTCTTTTCAAGATTTTGGGATTTTTCGTGAACAACCCTGAGGCAGAAGCCCGAATGAGTTAGGCGCAGACTGCGTAGAACAGACTCTCTCTGTCTTGTAATTCTACGCCGACTCCGCACAACTCATCTGGGCTTCTGTCTCAGGGTTATTGTGAACGAAAACCCCCTAAATCTTTAAAGACGACATCTAGTGTCCTATCTATTATTTTGATTAATCTATGTATAGAATTATTAATTTTTATGATAAATGTGATACAACTTTCAAAATGATGTTTTCAGGATTTCAATCTAACTTTACATGTTCTCTATCTGTTTCTGGTGTTTGTTCTTGTGATGTAAAAATAAATTGCGATTTTATGTGTTTTTAAAACAAAATTCATGCGTCGTTTATAAAATGTGATTCAGCAACAAGTTCATAGTTTTTTATTGTATTTAGAGTAAACCTTTATTTATTTGTGATTTTTTCTTTTGATAATCTATAAAAAAGATAAGAGTAGGATTAATCATTATTACCTAAATACTAAATGTTAAGATTAGAAATGAAACAATTCCATCAGCGCTGACAAGGTGTCCAAGATACTCTACTTCTACCTGAAATAAATGAGTTTTATTTGCATTTAGTCTAATGCCCGCCTCCCTATGGCCATCGGACACTAAACCTAATAAATTTATCATTTTATAATGCAATTTGCAATGCTTACAAAGTTCAAGGAGAGACTAAGTTTGGGTTCAAGGAGAAACTAAGTTTGGGTTCAGGGAGAAACTAAGTTTGGGTTCAAGGAGAAGCTAAGTTTGGGTTCAGGGAGATACTAAGTTTGGGTTCAGGGAGAAACTAAGTTTGGGTTCAGGGAGAAACTAAGTTTGGGTTCAAGGAGAAAGTAAAGTTGGGTTCAAGGAGAAACTAAAGTTGGTTTGAAGGAGAAACTAATGTTGGGTTCCAGAAGAAATTAAGGTTAGGTTCAAGGAGAAACTGAGGTTGGGTTCAAGGAGAAATTAAAGTTGGGTTCAAGAAGAAACTAAGGTTGGGTTCAAGGAGAAACTTAAGTTAGGTTCAAGGAGAAACTGAGGTTAGGTTCAAGGAGAAACTAAAGTTGGGTTCAAGGAGAAACTAAGGTTGGGTTCAAGGAGAAACTAACTGTGGGTTCCAGGAGAAACTAAGGTTGGGTTCAAGGAGAAACTAAAGTTGGATTTCAGGAGAAACTATAGTTGGGTTCCAGAAGAAACTAAGGTTGAGTTCAAGGAGAAACTAAAGTTGGATTTCAGAAGAAACTATAGTTGGGTTCCAGGAGAAACTAAGGTTGGGTTCAAGGAGAAACTTAAGTTGGATTTCAGGAGAAACTATAGTTGGGTTCCAGAAGAAACTAAGGATGGGTTCAAGGCATGGATCAACTAGTTCAAGGAGAAACTAAATTTAGGTGCAAGGAGAAACTGAGGTTAGGTTCAAGGAGAAACTAAAGTTGGGTTCAAGGAGAAACTAAGGTTGGGTTCAAGGAGAAACTAAAGTTGGATTTCAGGAGAAACTATAGTTGGGTTCCAGAAGAAACTAAGGTTGGGTTCAAGGAGAAACTAAAGTTGGATTTCAGGAGAAGCTATAGTTGGGTTCCAGAAGAAACTAAGGATCGGGTTCAAGGCATGGATCAACTAGTTCAAGGAGAAACTAAGGTTGGGTTCAAGGAGAAACTACGATTGGGTTCAAGGAGAAACTAAAGTTGGGTTCCAGGGGAAACTAAGGTTGCCCCCTCCCTGAGGGGGGCACCCATAAAAAAATACCTAAAAATCTCACTTTTGCCCTCAACTAAAGAAGTTTCATTAAAAAAGCTCAATACTGCCTTCAGTGTAGATATATCTGATATCATTATTTATAATTATACAATGAAAATATAGATATTTTTCTTATGCCACTTAATAAAATTACATAAATCAATGGAAGTGTGTATATGATCGAATACTCAACTATAGTTAAAAATGGTATCAATATTTTTTCATAAAAGGGGTTTTGAGGGGGGAGGGGGGTACAAAATTTTTATTACGCGCTGGCGCGCGCTAAAAGTGGCCCATCCCCTATACTATAATGCTATCGTACGCCACTGAAACTAACGTCGGGTTCCAGGAGAAACTAAGGTTGGTTTCAAGGAGAAACTAAGGTTGGGTAAAGGAGAAAATTTAAGGCTTGGTTCAGTCGGTTCAGGGAGAAACAGAGAATTTATTGTTGGGTTCGAAACACAATATAAGACTCCGTCCGTTAAAGTCGAGAAAATGTAATTGTTTTGGTTCATTTCAATGGAGTTCAATTTGGGGAAATTGCAAAGAAGCCATCTTAGCCATCGATGAAATTTAAAGGAAGAAAATGGATTGAATTATATATGATGGACGTCATTATATAAAAGTTTGTTCCTTGGGTTAAGGGTGAAATTGCCGATTTAATGTACTCCCTCCCCTCTCCCCCCCCNCCCCTAGAGGACCTAGAGCCCGTTTTTTACAAAATCGAATCCGATCCCATATAAATCAATTATAATGCTGTTGTTCAAACGAATCGAGACTTCCCCCGAATCAGCTGAAAAATACCCAAATCTGGCGGGAAAATTCAGATTTCAACAGTTGTTAGAGGAGTTAGAGCAGGCAACAGTAATCCGCCGGGCGAAATAATGCGTCACAGCGTCAGTTCAAGTTCAGCTGTCTCGGTGTTGGTGGGGACTGGAGTTGAGTTGGGAGAGCCGAGTTTCCCGCCTTAATCGTGTTTCATCCTGAATTGCGTCCGTTTATTTGTCTGGAGTGGAGTATGGTTGCGGTGATTGGTCCGTTTGGAAGTTTAAATTACGCTTCGTCCTATCCCGTCCTTTCCATTTGACAGGTCACTAGAAGCAAGTACTAAGTGCAGCTTCAACAATTGTTTACTAATTGCACCTGCAGGCTGCACTACAGAGCGCCGTAGTTTTCGTTATTTTCCGATCTAGAACGGATTTACAGCGGTGGCTTGGGGTTATTTTCGGGTAAAATTTCTCTATTTAAAACGAAGGGGAATTGTAATCTGCCAGTTTTCTAACATTACCCTACCAAAGAGGTTTAATCATCTGTAACATGGGAAGATATATTCAATTCGAGGAGAAGAGAGATCTTAAAGATGAAGAGTTATCTTGGGGGAAGCATCATAGGTTTCAGTACTTAGCCAACCGGAAACTTGACAAATTAGAACATTTGTTTATACGGTAATATACTGCCTGATGTTGTTTTTATAATGGTGATCGTGTCCATAAATTTTTCTAACACTACCAAGAAGGGGGTTCTTGTTCAACTTTGAAATCTTCAATTGCACATTTATTCTCTCTGAAAGATAAAAAATGCCCGAATTTTTTTTGCGTATTTTGCCCTTACCCCTTGTATTTTAGAGAAGCGGATTCTTGATTTTTTTTTGTAAAAACTAGCGAGGAAGGGGGCCTTGCATGGATCAACTGAACCTTTTATTTTCATGGAACTTCAATATCTTAAAATTATTATCAATTCTGTGTTATAATTACGTCTAGGTCTATAAATGGGGCCCCTCAGTCCATCCCCTCGCCACCTCCTCCCCCCTCCCCCCTTTACACCTGTCTGTACTGAACGTAGAACCTTCAATAGTATAAAGACGTTTCAGTGGTAGTTTAGTTCAGTCAACGGTCAACTGTCCTAATGCGATTGTATCTACTTTTATAAATCAATAAGCAGTAATCTTGAGTTATTTTGTAGATATTATTGTCTGTTCCTTGTTTTGTAAAATTTTATTTTCAGATTTTATTTGTTTTAAGAATGGTTAATCTGAGCAAGATATTTGTTGTGAAGAGGAGCGGGAGAACTGAACCCGTTCACTTCGACAAGATTACCTCCAGGATTGAGAAGCTCTGCTATGGACTGGATATGGAGTACATCGATGCACCCTCCATCACTCTTAAGGTTGGTTAGACAATCTAGGATTAAGGAGCGTATACAGAATGGGGGGAAGGTCAGGTTAAGATACTTTCAGGGTCGAGCGCTGCGGTTATCGACTTTTCGTTTTGCTTGCAAAAAATATTGCATAAAAACCCAGTTTACTCTCAAAACCCAAATCTGAAATATCGAAAAAAGAAAATTATTAGAATTTCCGGATTTGGATCCGGATCCATTTTTTCCAGTGCGGATCCAGAATCCGGATTCGCATCAAAATTAAATGGTCTATATCCTGGAGTAACTACTGTTGAGCTGGATATTTAATATCTGTATCATAGGTTATGAATGGTCTATATCGTTGAGTAACTACTGTTGAGCTGGATATTTAATATCTGTATTATAGGTTATAAATGGTCTATATCCTGGAGTAACTACTGTTGAGCTGGATAACCTAGCTGCTGAGATTGCTGCTACAATGACAACTAGGCATCCTGATTATGCTGTTCTAGCTGCAAGGTAATATTGAGACAGGGATAAATATTTCCTCAAATAATTTTGTCCGTCGTATATTATGGATGTTAGTTGAAAAGGGGGAAATAATTGTTTTTCAAGGGAAATAATTGAATTTTTAAGGTAAGAATATCAAACGGTTGAAAATCATGCATTTTGAGTTTTCTTTCTCAAATCGGCAATAGTCGGTTATTCCTATTTTTTATTTTAGAAATGGAAGTAAATAGTAGAATTAGCTTTTGAACATTGTATAAAGCTTTTAAAATCTCTTCATCAATTGCTCAAGCTCGTATTTTTTTCACATTTTTTAGCTTATTTTTATTTTAACTGAACTGTGAATTCAACAATATTAGTATGTTTTAGCATGATTTGCCACAAATAAATAATAGTCCTTCAAACCTTTGGTAATATAAAGTTTTCATCTGTTTAGAATCGCGGTTTCAAACCTGCATAAAGAGACGAAGAAGAAGTTTAGTGACGTCATTGAGGATCTGTACAACATGAAGCATGCTACTACAGTTAAACCAATCCCAATGATCTCTGACTATCACAGGAAAGTTGTCCAGGAGAATAAGGATCGTCTTGACGCTGCCATCATTTACGAGCGTGATTTCCAATACCAGTATTTCGGGTTTAAGACCCTAGAGCGTAGCTACCTCCTGAAGATCAACAAGAAGGTGGTGGAGAGACCCCAGCAGATGTTGATGAGAGTTGCTGTAGGAATCCACGGAGAGGATATTGACTCTGCCATTGAAACCTACGATCTTCTTTCGCAGAGACTGTTTACTCACGCTTCTCCGACCCTATTTAACGCCGCTACTCCCCGTCCCCAGCTTTCATCCTGCTTCCTTCTTACTATGGCCTCGGATTCTATCGAAGGTATTTACGATACCTTGAAACAGTGCGCTCTAATCTCCAAGTCTGCCGGAGGGATCGGGCTCAATGTTCACTGTATCCGTGCTCATGGGTCATACATTGCCGGAACCAACGGTCACTCTAACGGGTTGATTCCTATGCTGAGAGTGTTTAATAACACAGCCAGATATGTTGATCAGGGAGGAAATAAGAGACCTGGAGCATTCGCTATCTACCTTGAACCCTGGCATGGAGATATTTTCGAGTTCTTGGATTTGAAGAAGAATCATGGTAAAGAGGAGAACAGAGCTAGGGATCTGTTCTACGCTATGTGGATTCCTGATCTCTTCATGAAGAGGGTAGAGGCTGATGGAGATTGGAGTCTAATGTGTCCTGACCAGTCCCCTGGACTTCATGAGGTTTGGGGAGACGAGTTCGAGGCTCTGTATGAGAAATATGAAAAGGAAGGACGCGTCTTGAAGACTGTAAAAGCTCAGCAGCTCTGGTATGCTATTATTGAATCCCAAATTGAGACCGGAACTCCGTACATGTTGTACAAGGACGCCTGTAACAGAAAATCCAACCAGCAGAATCTAGGAACCATCAAATGCTCAAATCTGTGCACAGAAATCGTCGAATACTCCGCCCCTGATGAGGTGGCCGTCTGCAACCTAGCCTCCATTGCCGTCAACATGTTCGTGAACCCTGACAAGACCTATGACTTCGAGAAGCTGAAGAAGGTATCCAAGGTTGCCTGCAGAAACCTCAACAAAATTATCGACGTTAATTACTATCCCGTTAAGGAGGCACGGAAAAGCAACATGCGTCACAGACCAATTGGTATTGGTATTCAGGGCCTGGCTGATGCGTACATTCTCATGAGATTCCCATTCGAATCTAACGAAGCTAAACTTCTAAACAAACAAATCTTTGAAACTATTTACTACGGAGCTCTGGAAGCAAGCTGTGAGCTTGCCGAGCAATTGGGTACTTATGAAACCTATCCTGGTTCTCCGGTTAGTCAGGGTAGGCTGCAATATGATATGTGGGGAGTAACACCCACTGAGCTCCATGATTGGGCTAAGCTGAAGGCCCAGATTGCAAAGCATGGTGTAAGGAACTCTCTGCTCCTGGCTCCTATGCCAACAGCTTCCACTGCTCAGATTCTGGGCAACAACGAGAGCGTGGAGGCCTACACCAGTAACATCTACACAAGAAGGTATTTCAGTTCGTCATTATTTTCATGTTATTTTAACTTAATTTATTTTCCGTTTTGCAACTTTTTATAATTGAATCTTTTTAGAGTTCTTTCCGGAGAATTCCAGGTTGTAAATCAGCATCTTCTTCGTGATCTGACAGAGCTGAACCTCTGGACTGATGACGTGAAAAACGAGATTATCTCCGCCAACGGTAGCATACAGAAGATCGAGGTAACTTTATATAAACAAAAAACATTTTAACGATTATCTCATATTTGCATCAATGACTACTTCTTTGCGAGTTTTTAATTAAGTTAATGAAGTTAAAAAGTAAAATGATATAAAAAATAAATTATATTTTTTTGTGTAATTATTTGCGTGTTTTAAACTTTAATTTCTTCAGGTAATCCCCAAGAAAATCCGCGATCTTTACAAAACCGTTTGGGAGATTAGTCAGAAGAACGTACTGGAGCAGGCAGCTGACAGAGGGGCCTTCATCGATCAATCCCAGTCCCTTAACATTCATATTGCTGACGCTAACTTTGGTAAGATGAGTTCTATGCACTTCTACGGCTGGAAGTTGGGATTGAAGACCGGGATGTATTATCTAAGAACGAAGGCGGCTGCTCAAGCTATCCAGTTCACTGTCGACAAATCCAAGATCAAGGTTGCTGACGCCGCTAAGAAGGTAAAAGCTAATTTTTTGGCGCATATTAATTTTCTTGGACTATAAACAGGTAAAGATGTAATTGGTTAATGAGACGTCATTTGTTATGTGCAATGTGCATGGTGGCATTTATAAGCATCACATTTTATTTCCTTTTAAAACACTAAACTAATTCAAGTGCTGACTTAAGGGATAAAGCTGAATAAATATTACATGTTTTGCTCAAATATTTTTGTTCAACCATGAATTCCAAACTTAATTCGATTTTGATTATTTTTTTCAATTTCCTCTTTTATTATTTCTCAAGTTATATTGTTCCAGGATGCTGATCTTTCTCCTGCAGCTGCTGGAGATCTAGGAGAGGTGGAGAAGAATATGCAAACCCTGGTCTGCTCAATCAATAACAGGGACGATTGCCTCATGTGCGGATCTTAGATCCTCTCATTCTCTTCATACCCTGCTCAGACTAAATCATGCTCTAATAAGTTCTTTCTTGTAAGAAAATTATTTTAGACTGTATCCCTACAGACCAAATTCATCCTTTTACGTATTTTTATATTTTATATTCTATGACATTCTACAGAATAAACTATTCAACTTAATCACCGTGTAGATTATATTGTATTAAGTTTATTGAATTAGATGTGAAAATTGACTTAAATGTGTATTTTTGACAAATAAGAGTATTTTAAAATGGACAGTGGAAGGAAAGAGATCTTGAAAGCATATTAAGCATGATATGAGGGAACATCGGAGAACTACTTGTTTGGTTAATTTTTTCTGGTAGATCTGGTTGCAACATCGTCAGTGGTGGACAGGTGTGTTAATTAACAGCAATATATAAAGGATGATAAGTATATGACTACCTAAACTAGTAACTATCCGAATTAAGGCTAAAATCTCATTTTTTTGCCGTTCATTCAGTTTGTTACAGATATACTTCATGCGGTGGCAAAGAAAGACTTTACTGTACATTAGCAAGAAACAATACCAAGTCGGAAAGAAATTGAAATTCAAACAGTCGTCTCTGGAGTCTCGTCCATTATGGGAAGCCCTGTAGTTACCAACCAACAATGAGACTTGATTGACGACTAACCACATATATATGTAACTATTTAACAATTTAATTTGGTTCGCTGTAATTGAATAACTTTTTTTAAGGCATACTTAATTATTTGGCAAAAAATGTATGAATCTCTATATTTAAATTTAGCTTGTCTGTCTGTTTGTTTGCATCCAATAAACGTTAAAACAGTCATGAACTGATCGGGCCCAATTTTTTGAGGGATCTCACGTGGCCCCAGGAAAGGTTTATGAATGATCAAAATTTCAAACATTTGTATCCATTAAAATTGGATTTTCATTAAAATTTGAAAAGTTTGTAAATTTGCACGAAATTTTTAGCTATAAATCCGCGAATTTTTGTTTTGTTTAACGATTTACACGAAGAGAACATGTTCACAATTAAAATAGAAGATGGGCGCGAAGCGCCCTAAAAGGCTAATATATATATACCTATGGATGATCATTTTAGTTAATTTATCCCTTGGTTTTTGAAAGGTTTTAGGCAAATTTTCCCATAAACTTGGAATTTTTAAACCAAGAACATTTGTTGTCCAATCTAAAGTTGAGGAAAATCAGTCAAGGGGTTTAAAAGGTATAATTGGACAAAAACAAAACAAATAAATGTACAGAAACTACTGCTACTACTCAACTAAGTTTTCGGTGAGTTCTGCAGTATAATTGCCGGAGATTTAGCCAGCGGTTAATGAATTTACAAAATGATCAATATGATCAGACAAAATAGAGATAGCTTCCTGTAATGTTCTGTTATATTGACACTTAAACTTTCTTGCTTAATTTATGGACTCTAAATAATCCCCCTGTTGTCTCTATTTTTTCATTCCTATCTAATCCTTTTTTAATCGGTCTTCTAAATCAGTATTTAAACCAGCTCTAATCTTCATCTTTCATTAATCCGTCTCCAACACACCTCTCTGTATCCGTCTCTTTCATACAAGTATTTCATTAATCCGTCTATCTCATGCAACTACTTCATTGATACGTCTCTTTTTATTAAACTTTTATTGATCCGTCTATCTCATGCAACTACTTCATTGATCCGTCTCTTTATATAAAACTTTTATTGATCCGTCCATCTCCTGCAACTACTTCATTGATTCTTCCCTCTCATGCAACTACTTCATTGATCCGTCTCTCTCATACAACTACTTCATTGATCCTTCTCTCTCATGAAAAACTTCATTGATCCGTCTCTCTCATGCAACTACTTCATTGATCCGTCTCTCTCATACAACTGCTTCATTGATCCTTCTTTCTCATGCAACTACTTTATTGATTCGTCTCTCTCATACAACTATACTTCATTGATCCTTCTCTCTCATGAAAAACTTCTTTGATCCGTCTCTCTCATGCAACTACTTCATTGATCCGTCTCTCTCATGCAACTACTTCATTGATCCGTCTCTCTCATACAACTACTTCATTGATCCTTCTTTCTCATACAACTACTTTTTATAAAACTTTTATTGATCCGTCTATCTCATGCAACTACTTCATTGATCCGTCTCTTTATATAAAACTTTTATTGATCCGTCTATCTCATGCAACTACTTCATTGATCCGTCTCTCTCATACAACTACTTCATTGATCCTTCTCTCTCATGCAACTACTTCATTGATCCTTCTCTCTCATGAAAAACTTAATTGATCCGTCTCTCTCATGCAACTACTTCATTGATCCGTCTCTCTCATACAACTGCTTCATTGATCCATCTTTCTCATGCAACTACTTCATTGATCGGTCTCTCTCATACAACTACTTCATTGATCCTTCTTTCTCATACAACTACTTCATTGATCCTTCTCTCTCATACAACTACTTCATTGATCCTTCTCTCTCATACAACTGCTTCATTGATCCTTCTCTTTCATACAACTACTTCATTGATCCTTCTCTCTCATACAACTACTTCATTGCTCCTTCTCTCTCATACACCTACTTCATTGATCCTTTTTTCTCATACAACTACTTCATTGATCCTTCTATCACATACAACTATAACTTCATTGATCCGTCTCTCTCATACAACTTTCATCAATACTTTATTTAATCTCTCTCTCTAATCCTCACTTTTCTATATTTTCTATTTTTATGTCTACATATTCAATATTTTTCATAAATATATTTTTTTCTGTACTTAAATCTTTTTCTATTCAATACATCTGTTATCAAAACCTTTATTTTTAGCATTTGTAAAAAATGCAAATTTGGCAAATGGGTCAAGGGGTATCTAAGATTATCTGAGATACAGACTTAAACAGAGATTACAAATTTATATTATTTTACCCTTCCCCAATAAAATGCCAAAATTTCATCCATGCAAGAAATTTTTTCTGGAATTATTATTTTTCAAATACTAGACCTCTTATTTTGCAGAAAGTTATTGTTGTAGACACAAGAAAAATACCAAAATTATGCCGCCGCCCCAAGGTTGACTTAAAAAAAACCCCAAAGTCAAATAATGCTTAGGGGAGAGGGATAGAAATAGCCACCCGAAATGGGTTACCCAGTACCCACAAAGGTTTCTTGCATCGTTATTCTTTTACATTTATTATAGCCTCATAATTCTTTAGAAATTTTTTAATGATGATAATTTTTTTCAATTTCTAATTAATCCCTTTAATCTTAATTTAGAGCTATGAACGATCTAACAGGATGGGACACCCTGTTTGTAAAAAAAACCTAAGTTAAACTCGTAGCAGGATATTTTTTCAGTTAAAGGTCGTCATTAAACTCGTAGCAGGTTATTTCTTCAGTTCAAGGTCGTCATTAAACTCGTAGCAGGATATTTATTCAGTTAAAGGTCGTCATTAAACTCGTAGCAGGATATTTCTTCAGTTAAAGGTCGTCATTAAACTCGTAGCAGGATATTTCTTCAGTTAAAGGTCGTCATTAAAGTCTCAACCTTTGCATATAACCCATGTATTTAAACAACTATTTTCATGTTTTAAGTAGGAAAAATGATAGTTTTTGGATAAAGGAAAAAACCTCTATCTGTCAATGCATACATTGAAAATTATACTAATTTCTCTAAATTAATATTTAGAACGTGAACGTACGTACTTAAAATGTGCTTACAGTACAATTAAACCAGTTTATGAAGATTACAGTACATTATGTATTTTGTTTGTTGCTTTTCAGCACATTTGCTGTTAAAGTTTTGAGAGGACATATTCCGGGTTATTGTGATTTTTATCAGTTTAGTGATCTTAATTTGTTTAATATTTAACATTTAAGGATTAAAATACTAGAAAATTTAAGAAAATTTTATGTTACAAATACTAGTATTTAACGTTCTTGTTTAATACTAAAATTTTAGTTCTAAAAATTGTTTGGTTTACAGAAAAACGACGCGATTTTTTTTTCATTTTTAAATGAACAAAGAAACTCGATTTTAAATGAACGAAAACACGCTTTATAATTAAACTTTTTTTTAATTTGATGCCAAAGGAATACCATGATGGGTAATTTACTAGAGAACATGTTTGGCCCCCTCCCCCCTCGTATCAATTTTGTACATGCATCTTAAATTTAACACGTGGATAAAGTTGGTCATGTGGCCGTAGCGCCCGCCCCTCTAGCCTGTCTTAGCCGCAGCGCTCGGCTCCCTAGCCTGTCCTAGCCGCAGCGCTCGGCCCAGAAAATGTTCTAACCTAACCTTAAATGTATACTATTTTTGTTGAAAATTGCTGAAATTGATGCTTGTCTGTCCTGGTCGCAGCGCTCAACCCCCTACCCTGTTCTAGCCGCAGCGCTCGGCCCAGAAATTGTCCTAACCCAACCTAACCCGAAATAATACAAAATAGATATTTTTTATTGGAAATAGTTGAAATTAAGGTCGTGTGCTAAAATCGTATACTAGGCCGGACCCCCCTGCAATTATTAATATTTAAATTTTAGTTATGACGCGTATTTTTGAAAAACTGAAAAACGGAATTTAACCTTGTGTTTATGAAAACAGATTTTGTTTTCATTGTTTCTGAAATTTCATCACCTTTTTTTCCTTTCCGAGTCCTGTAAATCTATAGAGTCGATCTTAAAGTATTGAGATCCTATCAGATCTATTGTATTTTTAGAGAATATCTCATTTAAACGATCTTTTGAGTTGATCGTATTAATCCTGAGATCAAATCGGATCTATTTTATTTTAGAGAATATCTCTCTTTTAAACGATCTTTTGAGTTGATCGTATTGATCCTGAGATTAAATCAGATCTATTTTTTAGAGAATATCTCTCCTTTAAGCGATCTTTTGAGTACTGAGTAGATCGGATTGAGAACCTAAGATCAGACCAAAACTAGGATGCAAGCGTGTGCTTCTACTCCCAAAAAAGACCAGGTTAGAGAATATAATTTTAAATGTACTATCGGCCTAATTTTAATTAATCATCTATTTCAAGACCTGTATCTTAGTGGCTGTAGTAATTGTCTATTTTTGTAAATAGAGTTTAATCATGTCCAATTTTCTTTCTTGTTTCTGCTGCACTAACATTGAGAAACTGCAATTGATATTTCCATTAAAGGGTACCATTGCATTGTGAATCGTGTAAATGCAACTTAAAGACGGTCCGTTGAAAGTTTCCAGATAAGAGAAAAGAGCATGGAATGACAGTTCCTTTGCTAACCATAAACCACTACTGCACCCCCCTCTTGTTCACAGGAAACTGCTAAATAATTTCCGATAAACATAGTTAATAAGTTGGCCGGCCGTGAGGCTTTTCATTCTTTGGTTCTTTTGAAGTATCGGGCCGACCTTAGTGCAGTTTGTACTGGTACAGAATACAGAAGGCAAAACAAAACAGTTTACCAAATGAATCATCCCCTTCTAATGAGTTTTATTTGCAGTTGATCTAGATTCTAGCTATGTCTAAACCCGACCCAATACATTCTATAATTTAGGCGCTGGCCGAGGGATCTCTTCTGCTGAGGAACCTACTCGGAGTCAGTCCGGTCACCTTGGTCAGAAACCAGGACAAGGGTCAGTTAATCGAGTTAATCAATATGTTACAATATATAGTCACAATCCGGTCGTTTTTGACGTAAAAAATCAGTTCCGATTTTATTTACAGAGTCTACATCAAAGGATGAGACGTCAAAGACGTATTTTTTACATTTAAGATTCCCGCAGCTTTTCATATCTATTTTGTTTCAAATTCATTAAATAGACACCCTAAATACTACATTCAAGTAAGAGGGCTAAATTTAACCTTAAAATTGTCACGTGTAATAAGTTGGTTTCAGTCAGTCCCCGTACAAAGGAATGTTTTAAAGCAATATGAAAAATATTCTAGGCATGGAATCCTTTCGTGAGAGAGATTCTGGACTTGGAACCTCTTATCAATCCTGGCTGGGTGCTTCACAATCCATGAACAGAGGAATTGAACCTTCCCTGCACAGCCTTTTAAGAATGGATCCTCCGAGGATTAGATCCAACAGTTTCGGAACTTTGGCGGATTTTCGACGGCCTCTGATGAGAACAGCTGCTGGATGCGTTTCTCCCCCGATTAGTTTCTGTGATGCTGGACCCTATCATAGATCGGTGTGCAGTGAGTCCGGTAGTCCAACCTTCGATCAGGCGATCATCATGGGTTGCAGAGGAGGATCGCCGAACTCCGACGCCGGATACGGAACCAGCGGAGGCAGCTCTCCGGACTACAACCTCTCTGAGCTAGTCCGAGCGATGAACCTGAAGTATGGAAAGGTTGAACCTTCCCCTTCCCACTCTCCACCCCAGGATATCAGTACTTCACCAAGAAGCCTCTTCGGCCAAAGGAATATGGAGAGTGGACGTGAGCCTCGTCAAGAAAGTCGAAGACCTAAGCTTCCTTCCATCTCTGAGATTGACCCCGCTGTAGCCCACGCTGTGAAGAACCTTCACAATATCAGCTTTGAGCAGAATTCTATCCTCAACAGTTTTCTATCCACCAGCTCGATGTCTCCGCACTCCCCGACCTCTGAGCACCAGGTAGGAGCTGCCAGCCTGCTAGCTGACCGCCACCAGGTCAACTCCTTGTTTGCAACCAACCCTTCAGACCCTAGCTCCCTGGACCGGGCTGCAAAGATGTACAGGAATGCCGCCTCTCTCTATGATGCCAATTGCACCTGGTCCGGTCAACTTCCACCCAGATCCAACAAGAATCCGATCTTCTCATGCAAGATATTTCTGGGTGGGGTTCCGTGGGATCTAACTGAGAATAGTTTAGTACAGGCGTTCAAGCAGTTTGGTCAGATTCAGATTGAGTGGCCGGGAAGAGAGTCTTCTCCTTCTCCTCCTAAAGGATACGTTTACGTGGTTTTCGACCAGGAACGATGACAATTCATATCCAACCAATATTTTAACGTGCGTTTGAGGGGGGGGGGTCTTTTTAATTTATCTGTCAAATAAGAATTCTTTTTCTATTGTTTTACAGAGTTATCCATGAAGGATGCAAGTTAATGACGAGTGTAAGAAATTTTATTCAGACTTTTTTCTTACATGGATGGCCCCAGCTATAACAACTTAATATTTTTTATTGATGATCATTTAGATTACCTATCAAAGTGTTAGATTAAGAACGCAGACATAACCTTTTTAGGAGCAAATAGTTCCATGTCTCCAATAAAGTCTCATCCTTTGTGGATAACACTGTATGTAAATGTTAATCCAAAATTCAATCGGAAAGGGTTGATCAATTTGTCTTAACGGGAAATGCAAATCTTTTAATATCCTTTAAATTCTCCCCCNCCCACCCTGCGGTTTGATTTAAATTGTTTGATGTTTGTTTAGGAGAAGAGTGTAAAAGCACTCCTCTCTCACTGTACTCATGATTATTCTAATGGTGGAAGTTGGTACTACAGAGTATCCTCTAGGTTAGCTTTTTTCTCTACTATTTGATCATAATTGAATTAAAAAAGCACTTTTTTCCAAGTCCTATCTTCGAAAAGAAATTGAGTGTTTGCCACCAACACAGATTTTCCAATCCCTATATCTTTGCAACCTGGTGGTGTAAACCTTTGATATTTCAAACTTAGACTATTTGATCTCACAGAGTTCCAGGCCCGTAGCTAGGAATTTTAAAAGGGTGGGGCACAATAGTAAAAAAGTGTAGATATAAAACTAACCTGAAAAACCTAAAAAGGGTCAAAATTAATTAATGAAGAATAGAAAAAAGTAGATTTTTAACTTATCACACATTAAAGTTTATTAAGATAGATATTATGCCTGTTTTCTTTCCCTTAAGTGCTATTGAGAAGCATCATAACAAAAACTAGTGGTTTAAGATGTAGAAATTTGAGTTAAACTAAATAAATGTACTACTGAAATTTTTAAACCACGAATAGCCAATATTTTTGATACAGGGAAAGTAACGGATATAAATTCCTGTAAAAATAAAAAAGCTCAAGATGGAAATCTTCAGTTTTCTCGAAACTAAAATTTGTAAAAAACTACCCTGCAAGCTTAAAGATGAGTACAAGTAGGGATGGGCAATAGCCAGACTTAAAATGTTTTAAAACGATTTGAGAAGTTTCTAAGATTTTAAAACTTTTTACTGAAGAAGTTTGCTTTTATCAAAAATGCAAATGTGTTACCCTAGAGGAAAATATCAGACAAAAACTATCATTTTTGGGGTTTTAAAACAATAGTTTTTGGTTCGTTTTTGCCTTATATTTTCACATAGGATATTAAATTTGCATGTTTGATAAAATCAAACTTCTGCAGAATACATTTTTAAATCGTTGGAGAACCCTCTCAGATTGTCGTTAACATAATAAAAGTCTAGAAAATATTTTTTAAAGTTTCTGTTCAATGAATCGCTGAGTACAAACAGCTTCTCTTAACCTGGCCACATTTTAAATTTAATTTCAATTGGTCTCCATGTTACTTTTTGCTGGTCGATGGTTCATAATTTTCAATCTAATAAAAGAAGGGAAAAGGAAAAGCTTCTCAAAATACAAAATAAAAAATAATTTAAACCCTATCATTTCACAAGACAGGATTGAAATAAAAATTCTCAAATAATTTATTTCAAAAAGCACTCCAGTTTTCTTTAATTTGAAGAAATAAATAATCCTTTACACATATTCTTATAAACGAAAATTGATTTTAAGCCAATTTTCTCCCCTTGTTTCCTTCTTTCTTTCTTTCATTTTCCGTTTTCTTTTCATTTTCTTCTTTTTCTGTCTCAGAAAGTGTGCCTATCCCTTTGGGGGGTAAAAGGGGGGCACATGCCACTATGCCCCCCTCGCTACGGGCCTGCAAAGTTCTAAGTTTGCAATATTAAATGATACTGGTATTAGACCCTGTTCCTTACACTCAGAATTCCAAAATTTTATTTGTAAGAACTAATATTAATTATACAGAGGTTGTAATTTTCTAAGCTATATATCTTTGAAACCAGAAGTCATTGATATTTCAAACTCGATCAAATACTCTCGATATTTACCCCACCAGGTTGCAAAGACATTGGGATTTTGGGTTTCAAAGATGTAAGTATTAAAAAAGGGTCAGGTAATAGATCTCTAAGTTGAATTATTTTTTGTTTAGAAGAATGCGCTCTAAAGAGGTTCAGATAATTCCTTGGGTCATCGGAGACTCAAACTACGTCCGTAGTCCGTCCCAGCGTCTTGATCCACAGAACACTGTGTTCGTCGGCGCGCTGCACGGGATGCTGAACGCCGAGGGCCTGGCGCACATCTTTAACGATCTGTTCGGTGGTGTAGTGTATGCAGGGATTGACACTGATAAGCACAAGTACCCTATCGGGAGTGGAAGGGTTACATTCAACAATACTAAATCCTACATGAAGGTTAGTGTCTATCCGTAAATGATATCTGATATATTTCAATATCTTTTCTGAAAACTTGATAATTTTAAGAAAAACTAGTTTTTTAATCGATGCTGGTTTGCTTCTGTTTTCAAAAACAAAATGCTGTTCAAGTTCAAGAACTAAGTTTGTCAAACGTTTGTTGTAAAATAAATTTAAGTTGGGATTTTTAATATGAAAGGGAATGTAAACGTAATTTCAAGGGAATCTCCATGCATAGATGGCTAATGGCCATACCCGATTCACAACTATACCCTTAAAGCTTTGTCTGATCAAGTATGAACTAGATATCAATGTTTATCATTTTGAAAACTGATTATTTTCAACTGTCGTTTCTCTACAAAAGTGACGCCTACTACAATAAAGCATATAAGGAATTATCACAATTAAACATTTGTAAACCTAGAAAACCGATAATATCTTTGACATTATTGATCAGATATAGATTTTTAAGGGTACTGTTGTGAATCGGGGAATGCCAACTAGGTTCAACGGAAATATCGGTTACATGTACCTTTTAAGTGTTACAGGTTTCTTTTACTTCACAGATCCTATAATTCAGATTAGCCTAGTTTGGCATCACATTGTAAATTGAGGATCAATTTGAAGTAGCGGACCGACCTCTGGGCAAATAGAGCAGTTTGTTAAGTATCCATACAGACTTTAGAATGCAAAACGGGAAAGAACACTTCACGCAGCGTCCCCTTCTTTGCTAATGATTTAAAGAATTGCAAGATGGCAATGTCCGATATACAATGGTACCCGTGAAACCTTAATCTAATAAAACAAATGTGAAAGAAGCGTGTTTTTTATTCGAAGTGTTGAATTATGATATTTCTCAAGCTGTTCTTGTTAGCAAGAAATGCGCAAATCACTTTTGCAGTTTTCAAATACAAAAACATATAGTTCTAATTCATACTTGATCAGACAAAAGTTCTAAGGGTACCTCGTTGTAAATCGGACATTGTCAATTCTTTGCATGGAGGGTCACTTTTACTTTTACAGTCCTTTTAATACTTAAGGCCGTGGCTGCAGCATTTATCGAGATCAAGACTCAGAAGTTTAACAAGAAGGTTCAGGTTGACCCATACCTGGAGGACGCTCTGTGCTCTTCCTGTAGGCTTAAGCAGGTCAATTATAGGAAACATTTTAGCTCCTTGGAGCCGGATTCAAGTGACTGAATTTAAACCAAATTATTAAAAGGAAAAAATGTCAAGTGCAGACTGATCAGAGCTTAGTTAACGATCTTACAATGGTCAATCAAGCCTCAGCAGAAACTGAAGGAAAATGTCAATTTTTTTTTTGTAAAATTATTGAGCAAAAATTTTAAGAAACATTTAAGTTCCGAATCCAATTTTTTACATGATCACAATTAAATCACAATCAATTCAAATATCAAATCACTTTATTTGAAAATCCTCGGAAATTAAAGGGGATGGTGGAGTTGGCACATTTGATGTAGGGGGGGGGGGGCCTGCCTTCATTTTTGGTTCAAATCTTCCAATTTTTTGGGTGCACGCCTAATTAGTGATCGAAATTCATAAAATAAAATCAAATTGAATTTTAATGACCTCTAATGACCTCTAATGACCTCTAATGACCTCCAGAAATAGAAAATATTTCAACTATGGCTTTATGCATATCAATTAAAAGCTAGGAACCCCAGGAATGCAGTAGCAGCAACAAATCCAGTGTTTGACCTTCTAATGACCTCTA
>NW_019396148.1:122960-211258 GCF_000591075.1 Eurytemora carolleeae
GAGGTCATTAGAGGTCATTAGAGGTCATTAAAGTTCAATTTTATTTTATTATAGGAATTTCGAACCCTAATTAGGCGTGCACCCAAAAAATTGGAAGATTTGAACCAAAAATGAAGGCAGGCCCCCCCCCCCCTACATCAAATGTGCCAACTCCACCATCCCCTTTAAGTTTTTATGGGCATAATTAAAGTTAAGATCTATGAACAAATTTAATATTTTGAAATCCATCAGAAAAAAATAATCTTGTAGGCTGTATAAAGATAACTCCACAAAAAAACATTGTCTTAATTAATTTTAAAATATGAGTTGTTCGTTTAAGAATTTATGATTTAAGTGTGACCCTCCATTAAAATAATACTCTTAAACCTTAAAGGGAGTTTTCGCGAAAAATGAAAGGGGGTATAGGCTAACGGCAAAAAATAATCGCTTTTGATCGCTACTAATCTTACTTCTATCTGTTGTGTCTATAAGTAGAAAATTATCATAACTTTCATTTTATTTATTATTTTTATGAACCAGGGTCCATATTTCTGTAGAGACCTCACTTGCTTCAAGTACTTCTGCAGGTTCTGCTGGGAGCTTCAGCACAGTATAGGTGAGTATTATCAGTATAGAGCAGTCTTAATACAGTAGGAGTAGTATGCATATAGTAGGAGTAGTCTCCATATAGTAGAAGTAGTTTTCATGCAGTAGCAGTTGTCTGCACACTGCACACAGAAGGAGTAGTCTGCATACAGTAGTAGTAGTCTACATACAGTAGAAGTAGTCTACATACAGTAGAAGTAGTCTGCATACAGAAGGAGTAGTCAACATAAAGTAGAAGTAGTCTGCATAAAGAAGGAGTAGTTGTTTTCATACAGTAGGAGCAGTCTGCATACATAGGGAGTAGTCTTCATACAGAAGGAGTAGCCTGCTTATAGTAGGAGTAATCTTAATACAGTATGAGTAGTCTGTATACAGGATGAGTAGTCTGCATACAGTATAAGTAGTCTGAATACAATAGGAATAGTTTGCATATAATAGGAGTAATCTGCATACAATAGGAGTAGTCTGCATACAATGGGAGTATGTTTGCATAGTGCATACAATAGGAGTAGTCTTCATACAATAGGAGTAGTCTGCATAGTGCACACAGTAGGATTAGTCTGCATAAAATAGGAGTAGTCTGCATACAATAGGAATAGTCTGCATACTGTAGGAGAAGTCTGCATACGGTAGGAGAAGTCTTTAAAGCATAAGGAGTATAGTATTCCTACAGTAGGAGTTGTCCTTGTTCCTTTCTTTAAACAGTAGAGAGAGCCGTCTTCACTTCTCACACATAAGGATTAGTCTTGTAGTCTCTGCAGTATAAAGTAAAGTAGTTTTCCTTATTTATGTCAGGGCGAACCTTTTTTAATGCGGTCGAGTAGTCGTCATTATTTTTTTTGTAGCCTTTGTTCTGTTTTTGTAGTCTTGTTTTTTTTTGTAGTCATTGTTTTATTTTTTAGTCTTGGTTCTGTATGATTATTCAATATTCATTTTGATAATTTTGACAAATATGCTTTCTAATATGAAAATAATAAAAAAGAGTACATATTAAAATATAGAATTAAGATTGCATAAAAGGATACGGTTTTTGTTGTAATATCGCTATACTGTTATATATCAGGATTAACTTAGATACATTTCTGGAAATAGAAATAGACTACACAGACGACACAGACTGCACAGGTTTCACAGACTGCAAAGATTACACAGACTGTACAGACTACATAAACGACAGACTTTTTAAACGACACGGACTACATGTACTATAGATTTGACTGTATAAAAGTACATAAAACTACATATGTTAATTAATCTAGAGATAATTCGGCATCACAAACCATTGATGAGAAACACGCGAACTGGAGGACCACCAGCAACCAGGTTTATCTTGATTTTTATCTTGTAGTTACTCCATGCTCAGACTAAAATATGGCAAATACCAAAATGGCATGAAGCAAAATAGGCAAATAGCAACTAACATTTAATCATCAATTACGAGACAAAAGAGCATTTTAAACTGTCATTGCCATCAGGGGTGTGTTCAGGACACGGGGGGGGGGGGGTTAAATTTAGTTAATTTGGAAACCACTATTTTTGAAAATTCCTGATCAGAAGTGTTGAAATTCTCATTTGATTATTTCATTTTTTGTGTGTAAAATGTTAACTACAGGTGTTACAAGGTCGCCATGTCATACCAGTAATTCCGCATGAATGGAATGTGTCTTCTTACAAGATAAATTTGGGGAAAATGTACGGAAAATGCTGTTGTATGAATGCAGTTAGCCAGAGGATTAATGGGGGAGGGGGTCGGTCGTTTTCCCCTCCCCTGTTACCATAAAGGGGGGGTGGGGACTCCTGTATACGCCACTCTATATTTCAAGTACCTTAGTTTTCAATTTTACACACGCAAACTCGGATATTTCACATTCACCAACTCTATATTTCAAGTACCTTAGTTTTCAATTTTACACACGCAAACTCGGTTATTTCACATTCACCAACTCCATACTGTTCCTTTATGTAATTCTATACACACAACCCCCCTTTGTTAAAGCCCCCCCTCGACCTTCCGCTAATTTATGATTGCATTTACAGTTTTGGATTTTTCCAGAAATGGTGCTAGTTTTTTCCTGCTCAGTTAAAATTGGTGCATTATCAAATTGTTAAATCCCCCCCCCCTCACTGAAAGGTCATATTACGCCCCTGGAACGCCATAATGTCCCCCAATCATTCTCTCTGAATATGAGCGGAAAATATGAACTGCTCGCGTCGGTATCCTGGACATTTGTTGAGTTAATGTTATGATTTGAGTTGGCAGGATGAATCATCAAATCTCTGGGTAAGGAATCAAGGAAGGATAATCCAGGATTCAGCGGTATAGAATTATGTCCATGGAGAACTTTTTACACAAATTAAAAGTTCTCAGCAACTCCAAACCTTTGGATTTCCCAACCCTGCAGCAGACGTTCTGTGCCAGGAGAGAGGGGGGGGGGGTATTCAGATTGAACAGCTTAAAGAGGAAGGGGGGTGGGTAGGGTCCGATTCATCCCCTTTTTTAACTTGATACCTTGATAGCAGGTCATGACTAGCAGGTCATGACTGGAAAGAAAGATTGTTTTAAGATTTATGGCATTTTTAGACCTGCTTCGATGATCACGGAATTTCAGGTCAACAAAGAAACAATTTGTTGGGTTTTCTAATAAAGTTTAAGACAGGGTTAGTGGGTGTTATTAAAAAGAAACCAATATATATATATACTTAGTTCATATATTAGGAAGAAATTGAACGAAATCTCTGTGGTTTTTATGTGTGAAATGTTACAAACAAAAATTTATTGTCATTGCTTAGTCATTATGTAAGAATTATATACTGTGGGACATGTAGAGAAAAACAAAGATTTTAGAAATACAACTCAGGGTTTGTTAACAGGGAGGGGGTCGAGGGTATTAAAGGGACTGTAAGTGTAATTTGAAATAACCCTCCATGCAAAGACGGTAGGGCCCGACTCAAAACGGTACCCTTTAAAGCTTTGTAGGATTAAGTATCAGATATCAATATTAATAATTTTGAAAACTAATTATTTTCTATTGTGGTTTCTTTACAAAAGTGACTGTCGCATTTCCACTGCAGCAATTATCAAAAATTAAACAATTTTAAACCTAGAACTACGACAATCACGTCAGAGATCAGATAAAGGTTTCAATGGTACTTTTGTGAATCACGCATTGCCATCTTTGCATGGAGGGTCACTTGAAATTACAGTCCCTTTAACAGGATAGAAATGTATAAATTCCTATATTTAATTATTTAGTTTCCTTAATTCTACTCTAAACCGAGGACTGGGAGTAATGTACTGAGAATTACGGAAGAAAAGAAAACATCTGGCAATTCTTACTCTCACTCAGTTTACAGTGAACACCTTCATTACACATTTTAATTCAAGTTCTCTCCTTGCTTAGGATTCGGATTAATTGGATCCGCAATATTATGCGGATCCACGGATTCTGATCAAGTGACAAAATTTCAACTAAAAAACATCGAGAGAAAAAAAAACTTTTTGCTTTCTAAGACCGTATTTTTATTGTCAACCAATGAAATACAATTAAAACCTTCCTAATCGTGGAATTGTAAGTTTCTGCACACAAATTGCGGAAACAGAAAATAAAAATTTCGGAAAGTTATGTTTGGTTAGAAATTAGCAAAACAAAGAGTTTTTAATTTATATTGAATCCTCATCAAATTGAAATTCATCCTGTGTTTCTTCGCATACATGTCAATTCCTGAGAAAATTATGATTACACTACATACACACTTATGCGACGTGTGAATTGAACAGATTTCAATGCATTAAACCTCTCGGAGCGAGCGAAACATAGAAAAAAGATACTTCATTTATTTCCCAAGAAAATGTCGAGAATTGAAAGATAAGGCGGTTTACTTCATGATGAAAATGTTTCACGACAATTATTTGATTATCACATCGTAAAGATAACAAAATGTGGGGTTTCAACATTTCACCAGTTTAACTGTTCGAGGCTTAGTAGTGATTAGTACTTAAAGAATCATTTATCTTAATACACTTAAACTAGTCGGTGATACAAACCTGTTACGGTTGGGTTTGACTGGTTACGGCATTTTACAGCTGCTAGATGGACTTGTGGCCGCAGCGCCCGGCCCCTTATCCTGTCCTAGCCGCGGTTCTCGGTCCCCTATGCTGTCTTAGCTGCAGCACTCGGTCCCCTAGGCTGTCATAACCTAACCTAACCATCAAATAATACAAAAACAAACAGAGTGGCCAACCCCAACCGTAACGGTTTGTATCTTCGCCCTCAAACTAAAGCTTTTGTATGAAGAAATTAAAAAAACTAAAATTGAGCTTAGGATCTAGATCCATTAGATCACATTTTGGCTTCAAGTATGATGAAACTAATACTTGTCAAAACCTTAGGAATATACTTACTCTTTAAATGTTTTTTTTTTAAGAAGAATGATAAAATGCTTTTTCAACCATTTTGTTATTTAAAAAATTATTTATCTTTTCAATTGCTGGAAAACTGTGATATATGTACAATTTTTTAACGTGTTGGGGAAATTCTGTATTTGGGTAAGTTATATTATTGATTCCTGTCTCCCGCCCCCCTCACACTCAATGATTCTCAAGCATTCATTCTGATCAAATTTATCATGATAGTATTAAAAAAATAATTTATGAGAAACAATTGAAAAGTAAACATCCTGGAAACCAGGTTCAAATCATTAACAAACTAAATGATAAGGAATAGTAGGGGAAAGATGTGCTCCATTTGTTGTACATTGTAGAAGCTACAGGGTGTCCCAATAAACATGGGAATTGAGTAACGATTTAAAAATAATTTTTATTTTACATTGTGATATCAACTGAGAAAGCTGCAATCTGTAGAATTTTTTTTGTTTATGTGCTTAATTGAAAACGGTTGTACTCCTTAAAACAAGAAACTTAACCAAGTGAACTTTTCCGCCTTCTCTGTTCATTTTAGAAAAGGCATTTCAGACACATTTTACCATTTTCTAAAATAAACTCGAGCAGAAGAAAGGATTCATTCCTTATTTCCCTTATAATCCGGATCCGCGAATCCGCACATTTTTGCTGATCCGAATCCAGGGTTTTGGTTAGTTTTTTCAAAACTGCTTTTATTGAACTTAACAACATTTTTTATCTTAAAAAATGGAAAAACGACTGTTAAAACGGGCTCGTGTTGGGATCGTTTTTTAATAAAATCCTTAAAATTATTAATTATTTTCAGACAGTATTTACAATAGTGCCTTAGTCGAGCCTGAGAATGGTGAAGCCGGTAAACGTCCGTGTGACGACGATTGACGCTGAGCTCGAGTTCGCGATCCAGCCGAACACCACCGGGAAGCAGCTTTTTGATCAGGTAGGCCGATATAACCAGCATCTCGTCAAATTAGTATTCTGTCAAATGTAATCCTGGTGTTTCCGAAACCCTAGTTTTAACTGTCAAGAATAAAAAGAAATGATTTATCTTTCAAATGATCAGAGTTACTGGAGAAATGACGGATTGTTCATCTCCAATGCGCGTACGTTTGTTACGATTGAACATATTCCCGGGATAAACAGTAAACACGTTTTCCCTCAATATCTCATTGACCAAGAGCAGTTTTTGTTTCTGATGTGTCTTGAGAATTAACATATAGAAATACGGATGTTAGCTCTCTCAGCTCTCTCATAGGATAAACAATAAAAAAACATTCAACCTCAAGAGTTTTATCACCTATTTATGATCAAGGTTATTAAAACTATTGGTTTGCGATCTTTCAAATAATAAGGGTTGTCGGAGATAGGATGGGGTTTTCATTTTTCTGTGAAACATGTTAAACTCTTTTTCCCGTAATTAACAAAAAATTACAAATTATAGCTCTCTGAAAGGGTTAAAACCTCGAAAGGTTAGACCTCAGATTTTTATCACCATTTTTGCTCCAGGTTGTTAAAACTATTGGTCTGCGAGAGATCTGGTTCTTTGGTCTGCAGTACACAGACTCCAAGGGGTTCTCTACCTGGCTCAAGCTTAACAAGAAGGTGCTCAGCCAGGACGTGAAGAAGGAGACTCCGCTTCAGTTCAAGTTCAGAGCCAAATTCTACCCAGAGGATGTAGCAGAGGAGATAATTCAAGATATCACACTCAGACTTTTCTATCTACAGGTACAAGTATCATTATTATTTTTATAATTATTACTGTTATCCTAATAGTTGATGGTATGTCTGAATTAAAATTTTTATGGATAATATTTTTTAACGTTGAAACCCGTTAATACATTTTTTATACCTAGCTCTCGATCAAAGATCAGATAAATTTGTATCTTCGGAAAAGATATAACATATCTCGAACTATTGTTCAATGTTTTATATCAAAACTATTTTAAGGTTAAACACGCAATCCTCTCCGATGAGATCTACTGCCCTCCAGAAACATCCGTCCTACTCGCCAGCTACGCCGTCCAGGTAATTTATCCGTTCTACTCACTAGCTTATCAGTATTTGTATTCAATCCGTCCTAGTATTCTATCCGTCCTATTAGCTAACTACGCCGTTCAGTTTTTCAATCCGTCCAACGTTAGATACAACGTCCAGGTATTCAATCTGTGTCTAATCCATCCCACTCTAGTTACACAATCCAGGTATTCAATCTGTGTCTAATCCATCCCACTGTAGTTACACCGTCCAGGTATTCAATCTGTGTCTAATCCATCCCACTCTAGTTACACAGTCCAGGTATTCAATCTGTGTCTAATCCTTCCTACTCTAGTTACACAGTCCAGGTATTCAATCTGTGTCTAATCCATCCCACTCTAGTTACACAATCCAGGTATTCAATCTGTGTCTAATCCATCCAAAGATAATATATATATAGATATGCAGGCAGGTAGAAACCTCCTTCCTAAATTGCTTGTAGCAGACAACTAATTTTTGAACCTCTGAGAAAAAGTGCAAGGAGACATCTATAGCAAATTGATTACTTTCTATATTCCTTTCTCCCCTTGCTGCCTTCTGTAGGAAATACGCATTTGTGTTATATACCCATACAGTACGCGTATTGCATCCTGTATAGTTCAAGTGTTGCTATCTGGACCTGTTTGACCAATAAAATTAAATTTCAAGGTAACACAAACATACAGTAAGCGTTTTGTTTATGTTATGATCAGATCAGTTGTACTTTGTCCTAGATTCGATGTACTTTTATAGTAATGATTTTTATTTAAATTGCGTTAATTTACGTATGCCATTCAGTACAACTTGCACATTTAAACTTTGTCTAGTAAAACTCCTACCTCAGTTTTATTTGCATTGATTAATTTGTTTCATTAAGTACAATATGCAGTATACATTGTTGATACTATAGTACGCATTTAGTGTTATCACGCATAAACAAAGTGATAAATTAGCAACAACACAGAGAATAAAATGCCATGCGTACGACAGAGATGGTGCTGTTTGCACCTTTTCTCAAGACCTCTAAATTTATACCTGCCTGCATATCTATATATATATTATCTTTGAATCCATCCCACTCTAGTAACACCGTCCAGGTATTCAATCCATCCCACTCTAGTTACACCGTCCACGTATTTAATTCGTCCCACTCTAGTTACACCGTCCAGGTATTTAAACCTTCCTTCTCTAGTTACACCGTCCAGGTATTTAATCCTTCCTTCTCTAGTTACACTGTCCAGGTATTTAATCCTTCCTTCTCTAGTTACACTGTCCAGGTATTTAATCCTTCCTACTCTAGTTACACCGTCCAGGTATTCTATCCAATCTATGTATTTATTCCGTCCTACTCGACAGCTACGCCGTCCTACTAGTTAGCTACACCGTCCTACTAGTTAGCTACACCGTCCTACTAGTTAGCTACACCGTACTACCAGCTAGCTACACTGTCCGGTATTTTATCTGTTAATCACTGACCCCTAAATACTCGAGTTCTAATGAATGTTAGCATTAAACTTTAAATTCTCCGTATATAAATAATATCCATTGTTCACTGCTTAGGCCAAGTATGGAGATTTTCAGAAGGATCTTCATCAACCAGGATTCCTGGCTAATGACAGGTTAGATTTTAAATACATTTTTTTTTTAAATTAGTTCATAAATGAGTTAGCAGGTTGAACATACGTCCAGTTTTTTTGTTCATCGGTATTGGACTGTCGACGTAATTTCAAGTGACCCTACGATCCATTTTATAAAGTTACATGCACGATTCACAACAGCACCCTTGAAACATTTGACGGAATAACTTCAATTGCAGTTTTCTTTTGGTTACTTTATCCAGCAAATACAATGATGGAAAACTGACGAATTGATCTTTAGATCACAATCGACGTTATTTGGAGTTTGGGGGTAGATAGTAGGACTCCTAATTATTTGATATGATTTAGTAGACCACGGTTATCGTTTTTATCTGGTTTGGAACTCTTTCATTCGAGGCCAAGAAGGACGCTAGAAATTACGTTGACAGTCCCTTTAAATATGTTTCCGATAATGCCTTAATTTTAAAATCTATTTGGCCGGGTTCTTCATTATCTTTTTGGAAATTACGTTGACAGTCCCTTTAAATATGTTTCCGATAATGCCTTAATTTTAAAATCTATTTGGCCTGTTTCTTCATTATCTTTTTGAAAATTTGTAACTTAACATTGATAGTAGTCTGAACTAAATAATTTTATCGTTCCTCATTTTCCATAAAATATCTGACCCCTGTTTAGTAAATATCAGAAGTGTATATATATGTATATATATATATATACACCCCTGTTCAGTAAATATCAGGGGTATATATACATATATATATTTTAAAATTTTTTAATCCTCCGCACAAACATACCTAGCTTTTTTCCGGGGGGGGGGGGGTTATGATTTTTCAGGAAAATACACACCCCTGCTAAATGGCATATTCTTTTCCTTAACTAACCACTTAATCTAGAGACCAATTACTTAATCTATAGTAATACAAGATAATGGATAATCTAGATAAATAGATTTTACGAGCAGTAAACATATAAGTCGATTCATTTTAAAAATTTTAGGAAAAAGCCCCCTTTGCAGATAGTAAAAAATAATTTAATTTTTCCTCTCCAAATATCATTTTCAAAGCAGATCAAATTGAGAAAAAAACTTCATGATTCTCCAATTTTAAAGCGAATATTTTATACAGATCTCATTAACTTTATATTTCTTTTTTCAGTGCTTAGGATCCGGATTCGTTGGATCCGCAAGATTTTGGCTTCCTGGATCCGGATCCGCAAAAATATGCGGATCCAATGATCCGGATCCAAGGGGTAAAATATCAACCAAAAACTGAAAAAAAGCTTAACTTCTAAACCCCAATTCTGAACTTTTGAAAAAAGTGAGATTAAAAATTTCCTCATTTCTGAATGGGTTATCAAGTTTTGGAATAAAAACAAGCGAAAAAAATAGAGCAAATTATGTAAATTTTAAATAAATGACCTGGATCCGCATCTGGATCCGGATCCGCATCAAAATTAAATGGATCCTAAGCACTGCTTTTTATTATTTTTTATTTTTTAGATTATTACCGGACCGAGTTACCCAACAGCATAAGTTGACAAGAGAAGAATGGGAGGAAAGAATTACTAACTGGTGAGTTGACCCTTTTTTATTGGATTTTTGGCCATTTAAATTTATTATTGGAACTTAACCCGTGATTATTCCTTTTCAAATAAAAACTTGAAGAACCTCTTTTCAGTTAGCATACAGGGTTACTTAAAAAGAATGAGACGTCGGAGACGATTGTACGGAATCTTTTGACATAAATCAAGAAGAAATCTTTTCAAATCATTAAATAAACCTAGAACTTGCCATGGTTAATTTCGATTTCAGTACATCTAAAATTTTCATAGTTTCTTATTTTGCCAATTATTGTCCTGGAACTTCATGGCAGAAACAAATCTCAAGAACCGACAAGGTTCAACCCAGACTCAAATATATTTTCAATAAAATGTGGAACTAACATCTACTTACTCTATAGAGGTTTGTTCCATCACCATATCACCGAATTTTAGAGCTTATCTTGTTAGATAGATCGATATAAAATAAAAATTATGAAAAGTATGATGTTAAAATAACAAATCCTTATCTTGAGTTTTTATTATTTATTTATAAAATTGAAGAAAGCCTAGTATATTCAAGTTCATGACGTCACATGTGGGTTCTACCTAAATATAAATGTTAAATCAAGTTCTGCTTAATATACTATTTATACACAATAACCTCTAGTTCTTTTATTACTCTGTAAAATGTATTAACCTTACTAAATTTTACAAATTCTCTATTGATATAGAGTGCAATTATATTTTAATATTCTGATTATTTCAAGGAGATCAAGATTAGAGTTTCAAACTTTTTTTCCCCGGATCAATCTGGTTCCGTTAATGCCGGAAGGAACCTTTTTCTGAAACTGTTAAAGGGTCTGTTAAGGAAAAATGAAAGGGGGTATAGGCTGAAGCCTAAGAATTTCAGGAGTTGATCGAGACCTATACTGTTTAAAACTTAGAATCTTAAACCTAATCTTATATACAGAAGTTTTGGTATAATGAGATAGAACTCTTAAGGGTCTCGATCAACTTCTGAAGTTCCTAGGTTTTAGCCTATACCCCCTTTCATTTTCCTTCACAGCCCTTTTAAGATTAATGAACCACTAAAACTTTGGGAAATTAAGACCGGGCTGAAACCTTTCTTAACCGAATTAAGACTAATCTACAACAGATTCAGGAAAGGTTCTGTCAGGCCTATGTAAAACCAAACTAATCCTGGAAAAAATGGAAACCCCGGTCAAGATTTAACTTGTTATGTGCTCCTGATCTAGGTATGGAGAGCATAAGGGTATGTTGAGGGAGGACGCTATGATGGAATACCTCAAGATAGCTCAGGATCTGGAGATGTACGGAGTCAACTACTTTGAGATCAAGAACAAGAAAGGAACTGAACTCTGGTTGGGAGTTGATGCTCTGGGTTTAAATATCTACGAGAAAGATGACCGGCTCTCTCCTAAGATTGGGTTTCCCTGGTCGGAAATCAGAAACATCTCCTTCAACGATAGAAAGTTCGTCATCAAGGTAATTTTGACTTATTTAAGTTTTATAATCAAGACCAAATCCGCGGTGGACAGTTTATTTTCCGTCATTTACATTGCTGGTATGTGATTTTGTCGTTAATAAATATTGAGATGAAATTGTTAAATTGGTCAGTGATTTAATTGGCTTGTATGGCATCCTTCGTCTTCTGAAAATGAGTTATTTGTAGCGTTAAAATGTTTTAAGAATACGTCTCATTCAGTCAGATGTTCAAATTTTTTTTATGTAAGGTCAACCTTTCTAACAAACATTTTATGAAGGGTCATTACTCATTTTTAATATAAAATGATATTTAGCCGATTGACAAGAAAGCTCCTGACTTTGTATTTTTGGCTCCGCGTCTTCGGATAAACAAGCGTATTCTCACATTGTGTATGGGTAATCATGAACTCTACATGAGGAGAAGGTAAGCAGTATCCCTCTCAATATTTTCCTCTAGATATCAGCTTACTTTCATGGAAAAAAAATTCTTGTCTTATTTATCTTGAAGTAATAAAATGTGACGATTTTATTTCTTTAATTCGTCATCTTCTACTTTAACTCGTGACTAAACTGAAGCTAAACAATATATTTATACAAATCTAAGATAAGATTATTACAAGAAAAATGTTATTTGTTACGTTTATACTACCAGGCCTATTTAATGATTTGTGATAACCTGATTAGTTTCGGGATAATTCTGGAATACTGGTGAATGGTTAGCCTTGAATCTTGAGTTCATGACTAGTAATTTTGTCAAGTTTTCAACCGTTGCATAATCCTCGGTTTTCTGTTTACATTTACACTGTAAAAGGAGTTAACAAAAGAATTATTTGTTTAGTGACGGTAAATTTCTTGACTTACTCAAGTGTTTAAAATTAACCATAGTATTTTAGTTTATATGGGGTTAAATGCAAATAAATAAAGAAATATATTGATGGGATGGGATGGGATGCGATGCGATGCGATGCGATGGGATGGGATGGGATGGGATGGGATGGGATGGGATTCCTGAAATACGAACGAAGTACAACAAAAAAGGTGTACAAAAGAAAGATTTAGTAATTGATTGTACGGAAGTGTGTTTTTAATATGTAATAATATAATAGTATGTTTTGCTAGATAAAGGTTGTATGAGTACCGCTGTGAATCGGGCATGTAACTCTGTTATTGATGGGGTCACTAGAAAAAACGTTGCCAGTCCCTTTAGATTATATTTTGTCTAGGAAACCTGATACAATTGAAGTTCAGCAGATGAAAGCGCAGAACAAGGAGGAAAAGCTGGCTAAAGCTCAGGAAAGGGAGAAACTACAAAGAGAGATCGCACTCAGAGAAAAGGCGGAGAGAATGCAGGTAGAAACCTATGCATGCATAATAAATGGTTGAAACTTTTTTTGGGACATGGCTAGGCCCTTTTTGGCAAGTTTGGCTGGTCAGGGTTCATACATTATACCTGGTGAGGGGGGCAATGGGGTTTAGTCCCCTGTAAAATTCCTTCAAATAAAAAATGTTTGTCTCGTTAAATGGTTTATCTAAGAAATTTTAGGCTGTGGCATTTTTGTTTCTAAGATATCATGATGCGCTAAATTAAAGAGTTTTAAATATTATAAACGTCCTAAACCGGTTTTTGTAGTACAAAAAGTAAATAAGATTGCTGGTCCAATGTCAAATTGTAGTCGCAAATTGAAAATGTTAAAAAGACATAATTGGTCTGTTAAAAGAGTTGGTAATTCTCTGGACATGGGTGTTTTGATCCACTAATTACTTTCCTAAACTGTATTTGTATTTTTCTACACAAATATTATCATTAAAAATGTGTGTAAAATTCGACAAACATTCAACAAAAAATTCCCTTGTATTCACTTTTATTTCAATAATAAGAAAAACTTTTTAATAAACTGTCCTCCCTACAACATAGCCCGTAAATCAATAAACCATGTACTTCTTACATACTTGAAACCCAAGGAAGTACATTGACATGATTTCGTTGTACAGTGGATTTTGAATACAAATAAAGATCGAGGAAGTTAGAGATTTTTCATCAAAATTAAACTTATTTTTATATCCAAAAGAAATTCTTTATTGCAATAATATCAGTTTCAGTACATTTGTGAGCACTTTTTTTAGTCTCAATGTTTCTTCCTCTTCTATTTCTTGGCCGACTTGTATGGTGAAGTACAAACTGGGTACAACTGTCAAATCAAAAATAAGATAATTGTGCGATGTCTGCGTAACTCTAGCAGACAAACACTTTTGTCAGACACCTATTTTTTTAAATTAACGTAGATTATTTCCTCATCCAATCTAGCAAATTCTGATTTTTTTTCGAAAAAATAGAAGAAATGAATCTTATTTGTAAAATCAAACATTTAGTAATTTTAAAAATTCTAAAGTGTAGATTTTTGCCCTCAATAAAAAAAAAATACTAGACTGACACCCCTGGCATACTATTTGTAGTTTACCCCGAATGAAAAGTATTATTTACGACTACAGTTAAGGAAAACAACAATTACAGAAAGTGTACAAGTCAAAGAGCTACCACCTCCTTTATTTTATTTGTTGATGTAGCCCCGACATTTCTGAATTATTTGGAATTTATTTTCATTAGAGGGACTGTTAGTTTATCTTCACTGCAAAGATGGCAATGCACGATTTATAACGGTACCCTAAAAGCTTTGTCTGAAAGTATGAATCAGATATTAATGTTTTTGTTTCTTTTAACTGTTAATTTCTAAATGCGGTTATGTGCGAAAGTGACTTGCGCATTTCTTGCTTATAAGAAGCAATGGAGGAACACAGAATTAAAAACTTAAAATTACACTTAAGATGGGATCTTCCAGAATTTGATCAGATAAAGGTTTCAAGGCTACCGTTGTGAAATGCCATCTTTGCGTTGAGGGCCACTTGAAATTACGCATACAGTCCCAGTTCCTTCAGATTTGATTTGTAAGTGGTGATNGGGGTGGTAATGACTTTTCACTTCAAGTTCCTATATTACTGATGTCAAGATGTCAATGTGAGATAAAGGAATAATCGGAATAAACCTGGATCTTGTATCTGGGCTTTAATAGAAGAGATGCACCTAGAATTAATTTACATTTTTAAGTTTGTTTCCACAATAATTTGTTTATTTTTGAATCATTCTTTTCCTCTAACTTTACGAATCAGAATCCAGAGTAAAGCAGAGTATTCGTCCAAACTCATGAAACACAATATTGGTTTCTGATTTTTATTTTCTCTTTTTATTTGTTATTTTTTATTGTTCAATATTTACATTTTTATGAATTTTGATAATTTGAGACACATCAGTTTCTTTTTTGTCTGAATTTAACTAAATAATTTGTTTAGGCTGAGTTTGAGGAGAGGTTTCGTTCCATGAAATCCGAGATGGAAATGAGGCAAGGGGAGCTGATTGAGGCTCAGGATACCATCAGGAAGCTGGAGGACCAGCTCCGTGAGACCCAGGTGGCCAAGGACGAGCTGGAGAAACAGCAAAGGGAGTTGCACGAGATGATGCAGAGGCTGGAGGAGAGCAAGAACCTCGAGGCAGAGGAGAGAGCTAGACTTGAATCTGAGATCTATCAGAAGAGAAACGAGGTCGGATATTCTTTTTATAAAATTTCACTAAGGATTTTGTTATTTGTAAGTTTATAACATTACAATTACTTATTACAAAATCCTTATAGGTTCCTATTTTAATTATTAATGGGACTGTAAGCGTAATTTAAAGTGACTCTCCATGCCAAGTCTTTACATAGAGGGTCAGTTGAAATTATGCTTACAGTCCCTTTATTCCGGTTTACTCAGTTTCTGGTTACCACTGTAGGAACCTCTTCCGAAAGGAGTCGAATGATAAATCCTTTCCGTGAATTGATAAAACCTCTTTTGATTTTTATCATTCAAAAATCCTAACGTTAGCAAAAGAAATATCTGTGCAGATTGAATTACTTGCAGTTAGTTTTTAAGCGATGCAGTTAGTTTTTGAGTGATGTAAATAGAATATCAATTACAATAGATGGCAACGTAGAATTTGTACACTCTCAGTACAACTGTTTTCTTACGTCACAGTTTTATGTGTTCACAAAAATATCAATTATAGTGATGATAAAGTGCTTATCTTACAGTGAACTGAGTGCAATTTTGTGTTCTTTATTTTCTTTTCTGCACTTCTTTATTTAATCTTGGACACATGTCAAATAATTTTGTCTTCCTTTTTATATTTGACTCTTGTGACGTCATGTATAATTGGTTCATTTCTCCGTTGCCAGCTATTGCACTTAATAATCTATTTGAAGCGATGTATTTTTTGTTAAATATTTTTTAACTTCAAAAATAAAGAGGCTAATAGTTCTGGTTAGGATAAAATAATTAATAAAGGGGGGCCTGTTTTCTATATGAAACCGCCGCCGTGTCTTAAAAGAGGGGTACTCCTTGCTGCCTGAACGCGTTGTGAACAGAATACTTAAGTATCGGCTTTGGATTTTTGTGTCTACAAAAAAACTTATGTGTTGATTTTTTTAATTGTTCCAGGTTGAAGAGATCTCCAGCCAGGTTCGTTGTAAGGAGGAGGAGAACCGTCTGCTCCAGGAGGAAATGGAACTGGCAAGGAAAAAACAGGAGGAGGCAAGCCAGGCTCTCATTGAAGCCAGTACTACACCTAAACATCACCATTTACAGGTTAAAATAAAATATTATTTTAATTTTTGACCTTTTTTAATTAAGATTAATTAAAACACAAAATTTTATATTTCATTAGTCTAAATATCACGTTATATTAATTGCTAAATGTCTGAACTGAGATGGAAATTTATAAATTCCAGAAGCGGTTAAACTATGTTCATCCTTTTGTAAGGGTTTTAACAATCTTATTGACGTCAACAATGTTTTCTAGATTGATTCTTAAAATTCTAAAGTGATTGATTCAAAATTCAATTACATCCACAGCTGTTTTGAACTTTTTATAAAAATCTAACGGCATTTAAAAATGTTCAAAAATTTCCAAATTTGGCATCTTAAGATAATTTTTAATTATTATACATTTCATTTAAACTCTGGTGTATTGTAAAGATTGCGGAGTACTGGAAATATTTCCCAGATCAGAAAGAAAATAACTTTCAAACCAGCAAAATGCTGTTAAAGGTCGTACATTTGTTCAGTTTGATGTACAGTGTACTGTACAGGGAGATATATTTGTTGTTGTACATAATATTTGCTTTTGTCTTGGAGTGATTTTTAAATGTATTCAAATTTCTGAATTCAATTCACTGTGAATCGAATACAGTTACAATTGCACAGTTTTATGTGTAGCACTTTTCATATTAAACAGTGTTTCGAACGTGGTGTCCCAATAAACAAACTTCCATTATAATTCTGTTCAGAATCAAATTATTTAAATAGTTTTTTTTGTATTAAAGTCGCTGAATTTATGTTCAAAAATTTGTAATTGAGAAAAATCTCAAATTGTGGGAATTTTAATATTTCTGAAAAATTTTAATGAGTTCTGTTTCTCGGGACATCCAGTTTTCGGTGATGGTTATATAAGAATTAAATCTGAAAATTAAATATTTTGCTGATTGTTCAGGAGACGGAGGACGACGAGGAAGACGACGAAATGATGATGAACGGTGATTCTAATAATAGAGATCTCAGATATGATGACGACGATCTTAACGATCCTGTCAATGTAAGTAAATCTATCACATCGAACCTAATTCTAATATTCTTTAAAACAACAAAAATTACACTATCATCATAAGTAATTTTTTTTTAAAGTTTTTACATTTTTTCTTTTCCACGCACCACTAGGAGGATGTAAGTAAGGATTTCCTTTTAATTACAAAATATTTAGAAATGAACAAATTATTTTGTTGCGACCAATTTTTCTGTTTAGCTTAATTTTAAAGTGAAGTGTGCTTCACATTTTTGCAAAAAAGAGAATGTTCAATGTTCATGCATTCAATTTTTTTTTCAATTTAAATAATGTTTTTTTTTAAATTTGCAGGATCGCATCACACTAGCGGAGAAGAATGAAAGACTGCAGAGTCAACTCAAATCCTTGAAGGAGGATCTAGCAAGCACTAGAGACGACCAGGTATTCATTCAGGGCTTAGGATCCATTCAATTTATCCGAATCCTGGATCCGTCTTTATCTTGGTCCAGCTAAATTATTTTCTCAAGTTTTTCCAATTTATTTTATCAACGAAAAATGTCGGAATTTTTAAGATATTATCGCTGAACCTTGATCGCCCATTGAAATATTCTTTTTTCACATTTTACCTACATTTTTATAATTGATTGGAATTTTGTATTTTTTCCCTTGGTTAATTTTGAAAACATTTAGGTTTTCATTTTAAGAATTTTATTTAGAATTGTAGTTTCCCGTTATAAATTAATTCCTCTTCAAAAAAAATTTTCCCTATTATTGAACGACAAAAAAATAACTCAAACGTTCTTGCGCGTTGGGGAATTTTTGAGAGGACTTCAGGAACAGACAAAGAAAAAAAACGTCATTGGAAGGTTATTAATTTTTTATAATTATTTCAGCAAGAGACAACTATGGATAAAATTCATAAAGAAAACGTGAAGCAGGGAAGGGATAAATATAAAACTCTCAGAGAAGTCAGAAAAGGTAATATTTCTTGAAATTAATAAATCAAAAAAATTTAATTTTTTTATTTTTATCCAAAGATTCTTTTAGATCATTTTAGCCAAATACTTAAAAATTTCTTTTGACTTATTTACTCTATTACTATTCCTCATTTTAATTCTATTCTTTATTTTTAAATTTTGAATTTTGTCTTTTTTAGGAAACACGAAGAGACGAGTTGATCAGTTTGAGAATATGTAACTTGAAGTTAATAATGTAGATTCAGAGGATCCGACCAGAATCCTTCATATTCTCAGATCCATTCAACCTTCGTCCTTCCCTCGACCACTTTCCGTCACAAATACGAAATATTTTCTGTTCCCTATCTGTTTTACAGTGCTCTGTACATTATACAGATTTATTACAATCCCTCCTTCATTGTATATATATACGGTTACTCTAAGATCTTTAGTTTTAAGATGACTTTATCCCTTGGTCGCATTTAATTTTGTCGAAAGTAAGAACTACTTAATATTAATGAGCATTTATTGTACTTTGCCGCATTTTCCTGTGATACTGTGTGCGGCCCTGTGTACTAATTTCAGGACAAATTTCAAAATCTTATTGTTTTACCAATTTTTAAACTAACCCATATTTTTATACTAGCAAATGTACACTTTTTTGGAACCAGAAATATATACATGATATTAATCTTTGTTATTTATTCCAGTAATACATTATTAGTTTGGTTTGTGTAAAATAAGACTAGTAAAAGTTTTGTCGTAATTTTAACGGACATTTTACTGGAAATGCCCGATTCACAGCGGCATCTTTTGAGTCTTACAAATTATTTATTGAAGATATTGATATGGTATTGAATCGGCCATGCTATTTTTATAAATGGAAGTTTTTTTGTTTTCAGATCGACAGAAGAATTTGGGAGTGACTGTATAGTAGTATACTTCTAAGGTCGATCTGCCTATTTAATATGGTAGTGAACTGTACTTTTCATAAGTTATGTACTAATTAATTCAAGAATTAGGATGAGTAGAATGGAAATTATTCATCATTGCTTCAGAAACACAGGTTGCTATAAAGCATATTAAATTGCCGTATTTCATCATATACTTATATATAGTTATAAATTGCGTTATTTGGTTATAGTGTTAAACTTCATTTTAAGCTCGTTGAAGCTGGTACAGTGAAAATGTTAATAAAACACTATTTTTTTAATGAGTATTCCTAACAAAAAAGGTTAAATTATTTTCACTAAAAAACACGAATAAAAAAACCACCCAAATCCGACAAGAATGAACATTAAAAAAACCATTTAATATTAACCCCAAGCACTAATAGAAGAAATATTCTCCGGCATAAATCTTTCTTCCTCTTTTTATTGAGAATCGACAAGCTTTCAGCGCGCGAAGAGAGGATAATCAAGATGCTCAGCGAAGGGAGGATCAATAAGCTATTCAGCGAGGATTATCAAGCTGTTCAGCGAACGCAACAGACCCGACATTTTTAGGTTTGAAAATCCCATACAAGATGTTTTAATTCAACCCTTGTGCCATTCCAGATTGAAGCAACCAAATACTGCAACTTACGAAAATATTTTAATAGTTTTGTAGTACAAAACTTTTAATATGCAATACTTACAATATTGACACTTAAGGAGCTAGCTATTAAAGATGGAATTGGAGCAACTACTGGAGGAAAAAAATTAAAAACCATTAATAAACCCTACAAAGCTTAGCTCTTGAATTGCATTCTCAGCTCTAAAAGTTTAAAAATGCATTATTTTGCATATTTTTTTGTAATGTTCTAAAATTTTACACTTGGTGAAGAAAAAATTTCGCGACTTCAGATATACAAACCTAATGTTTTAGTAGAAAACTTTTTTTTGGGTTAGGCTAACATCTCTATTTGCAATGATATAACGGTTAAAATGTGAAACCAAATTCAGCAATGTTTAAATATAACCAAAAAGCATGCTAAATCCACTTCTAAAATGGGAATAGTGACAGTTGGTTTCAGCAATCTCATATACAGGGTGTCCCACGAAACATGACAGTATGCAGAACGACTTGAATGTCGTCTTGATTTTTGATATAATTTGCTGCGTTTATTTGTCAACCTAATTTTAGAAGTAAATTTCTAGAGATAATAATCAAAAAATTTCCCTTGTCCTGCCATTTCCAAAATGTGGTCTGCCTTTTTTGTGCTTTCAATATTGCCCGAGATATGAAGAATTTCGTTCAGATTTCGACAATTTTGCTTTTATTTAACAAAATTGAAATCTGAACCAAACTCTTTATATCTCCGGTAATATTGAAAGCACAAAAAACGCAGACCACTTTTTGGAAATGACAGGGCTAGGAGAATTATGTGATAATTGTTTCAAGAATCATACATGTTAAAGTAGATACAAGACTAAATGTTGCAAATAAATTCAAATACCAAAGACGACTTCCAGGTCGTCTTGCTATTGTCATGTTTCGTGGGACACCCTGTAAATTCATTAAATAACACAATGCGTATATTGACGTTGAAGCTCGGAAGTAATCTAAGTATTACATCATGTAATACTTGATTTTCTAGTATATAGTTAGATTAAAGACAACTGTACAGAATTTAATCTGTACGATTTCATACACGACTCCCTTGTAACTCTGTAACTAATTAATTTCTAAATTCTAAATAATGAAGTATATATTCCTAACGTCAAATTACTAAGTGCTTTCTTCAGAATTAAAATTAGTTTTTGTTGCTTGCATCATGGAATCAAGATAAGTACATACTTGATAACTGGAATTAAGGTCATTAATACCAAGTTCTATTTATCGAGAAGTGTCTAGTTAAAAAAAAGTTCATGCCTAGATTCTTGGAATGATCACCTTAAGTTCAACCAATCTTTAAGTCTGTGATCAGTAATGTACGATCTATGGTTGAACCCATGGTAGCGCTACTTAAAAGCTATGCAATATCTTTAAAATGCAAGTAATAAACAATCTAAGACTAGTTTTAGGTATGTATTTCAAGAGAGCACATTACTTTTCTTCAGGCTTGTTAAAGACGTAGGTCAACCCACACTTTCCACAGTACTGGCGATCAAAGTGAGCCGCCATGAAAACGCCGGCACCACACTCCTCAGCGGGACACTCACGTCTCAGACGATTGATCTTGCCATTATCGTCCACCTTGTAGTACTTCAAGACGGCCAACTTGACCTTCTTGTGCTTGTGCTTAATCTTCTTGGGGGTGGTGTAGTTCTTCTTCTTCCTCTTCTTACCACCTCCTCTAAGCCTGAGAACCAGATGAAGGGTAGATTCTTTCTGGATGTTGTAATCAGATAGAGTTCTGCCATCTTCAAGTTGTTTCCCAGCAAAGATCAATCTCTGCTGATCTGGGGGGATTCCCTCCTTATCCTAGATTAATAATATAATTAAATTTCTGAATTTGTTGCAATCATTATCAGGCTCCCGTGAAGGTTCCCGACTATGCAACTGTACCTGAATCTTGGCCTTCACATTCTCGATGGAGTCGCTAGCCTCGACTTCGAGGGTGATCGTCTTCCCCGTGAGGGTCTTGACGAAGATCTGCATGTCGTTCTTGCAACGGGGACAGGATCTAGTATAGTGAAGAAATGAGGAGGTATAAAGAGAATTATCACAATTCCGGAAACTACGTCATGAGCTCGAACCTAGCTAAACCTGGGAAAGGGGTGGGTGTATTTTTTATAAAAATATTTTATTATTTTTTATAGTTGATTCAAAATATATTTTAATCAAATTGAAAAACAGTATTTTTAAAACATTTTTTTATTTATGACATTTTGCGACGACATGCGTTTGGTTCGATTAAATATTGAAGGAAGTTTTCGCCATCTACTCTAAGCAGTTTTTTACTTTAATAATGGACTTATGAATAATTATGTTGACAAATATTTGATATAAATTTAAATACTTAGAGAAAATTAAATTCACCTTTTTAGTGTGTTTAAATATCAATTGATAATATATGTCTGACCTTGGATCAGGTCGATCAGGTTAAGCTAGATAAGTAGAAATCAGCTGTTTACAGGATTTCGCCATTTTCTTCATGGGTCTGCCTTTCAGACTTCATTTTCAGTTATATCACTATCAGGCTATCAGCAGTCTTGCATAATTACTGCCTTTTTAGCTTATTAGATATCTTTACTACTAGTATTCGGTTTTATTGTAGTTCAGCAGACCTTACTACCTTTACTGCTTGTATTCAGCAGTAATATTGTAGTTCAGCAGACTTTACTACCTTTACTGCTTGTATTTAGCAGTGATATTGTAGTTCAGCAGACCTTTATTCCTTTACTGCTTGTATTCACCATTAATATTGTAGTTCAGCAGACCTTTACTCCCTTTACTACTTGTATTCACCAGTAATATTGTAGTTCAGCAGACCTTTACTCCCTTTACTACTTGTATTCACCAGTAATATTGTAGTTCAGCAGANTCCGAATAATTGAACCACGGTTTACGAGAATTTTTCTATTAAAAATAAAACGCTTCAACAAAAAAACGCTCAATAAGAAACATTTAAAATGAAGGAAATCTTTTTGATGTATAAATATAACAAATGATATATCGTTGTTTACACAAATTTTGACACTACAATATCTCATTGTTGAAAAATATTAAAATTAACTGTCCACTCAATACCGTACAAATATATGTACTTAGGATTAAACCCACTGTACTCTATGATACCAAGTCAGTCATAAGGAAACATTATTCGACAAATTTCACTGTACAGTTAAAACCTAGCCAGGCAAAATTAGGAGAGTTATGCCCGCCCCCTGGTTTTTTCTTAAAAGAAGCTTGTCGACATTTAGTATAAACAAAAACATCAAAAAACTTTGGAAGATGGGAAGTGATTAATTTTCATTAATGTTCTGATTTTTTTTGAACAAATCTTCGAAAAATGAAGTAACAACCTTAATATTGCATTAACATTTTATTTATCGAAATATTTTGCAGAGGTCCAAAGATGTTTTCCAGATTCCAACAGCCTGCTACCACCCTCGCCAGAGGACTAGCCACATCTTCCCCCAATAATGTCGCCGTCGCTGTCATGGGCGCTTCCGGAGGTAAGATAGAAAATATGTAAAAAAAATGAACACTTCTAATCACTTTGCAACCTGATGTCTTAGAACTTTTAAAAGATGAGTGCTGGATCAAATAGTTTTAAAGAATCAACTTATTAAGATTTTCTCCCATCAGGTTGCTAAGCTACAGGGACTAGAAGATTAGAGTTTGTGGTAATTGTAAAACTCCTTTGTATCTCTTGTTTAACACAAACTTATCTAAATCGGGAGTCTCATATCCAAAGAAAATGGGGTTTAATTACTTCAAATTTCTATCTTTCAGGAATTGGACAGCCCCTGTCTATGCTGTTGAAACTGAACCCCGCTGTGACCAAGCTGAACCTGTACGATATTGTGCACACCCTGGGTGTGGCCTCCGATCTCTCCCACTGCGAGACCAAGGCCACCGTCACCGGATTTGTCGGCGAAGATCAGCTGGAGGCATCTTTGGTCGGAGCGGAGATTGTTGTTATTCCTGCCGGAGTTCCAAGGAAACCAGGAATGACAAGGTTTGTGTTAGTTTCAGAACTCAGGGTTCTGTTTTATGCATAATCTCCCGGCCCCTTTTCAATAAGCTTTAGGACTAACCCTAACTATCCAAATTGATTTCAATGATATTTACTTCTCTTGAAAGATCATGCCATTTTTTCCCTCAAGATTCAGTCAGTGAAATTTTACGCGAAGCGTCTCAGCATAAATTGAAGTATTTGTCGCCATATTATGATTTAATAGGGCAAAAATTAGTTGGGAATTTCCTTTTCTAATCCAACAACTGTAGAAGTTTCAAGCTCTGAAAACCATATTTATTTTAAATATGTTCTTTAATGACGACATACTCGTATTTTCCTTGTACTCCTAATTAAACAAAATCATCTTTTAAAATGGAGAGTATAGACTCCACCAGAAACAAGTATAATGAAATAATATGCAAATTAAAAAGTTTACTGCTGATGCTGCCGATAAAACGTTTTTCTGAAATGCAAGCGAGCGTTATTGCCAAGGATTTTGTTGTTTCCAACAGAAAAATTATTTTTAGAATACCACCTAGCATTTTGTTTCAACATTAGTAAATAACAGAAATTAAAGACGAAATTTAATTAACAGTTTTCTGGTTTTCACTTCATTTTCTTGTCTAGAGATGATTTGTTTAACACCAACGCATCTATTGTCGCCAAGCTGTCTGCTGCTGCCGCCAAGGTCTGCCCTGACGCTATGATCGCCATCATCTCCAACCCCGTCAACTCCACGGTCCCCATCGCTAGCGAGATGTTCAAGAAGGCTGGAACCTACAACCCTAACAAGGTTTTCGGAGTCAGCACTCTGGATGTTGTCAGAGCCAACACATTCATCGGTAGGTGCTAGTCTCCACAAGGTGTCACTAGAATATAGCGTTTAGTAAAGACGACTTTCGGGCCGAAATCCCTTAGAAGGAGCTGTTCAACATTATTGAAAATTTCACCTCACCCCCCTCCCCCCGGCCCCTCTATTTTTACCCATTATGTGAGGTTATTAATTATGACTTCCGAATAATTGAACCACGGTTTACGAGAATTTTTCTATTAAAAATAAAACGCTTCAACAAAAAAACGCTCAATAAGAAACATTTAAAATGAAGGAAATCGCTGAATTTGGGTTGGTTAGGAAAATTTTTCAAGTATGGGAAGTTATCATTCTGAGGAAATGATAAAGACCCATCAAAAATAAATTTGGGGGGGGGGCGGGGGTAATTCATGAATATTTATTTCTGCTGCATTATATTTATACTAAAAGTAGGGATCTCTCGATTGTCAGTTTATTAATTTGTCCGATCAAAGCTCTGGAACTCCTTGGCCGATTTGCCTCATATTTTGATTGGGGACCAAGATAGTTAATATTATACAGCTTTCGGTGGGGTTTGGTGGAGAGTGAGCTTTCTTTAAAGTACATGTTGTCTAGGTGAGAAGAAGGGACTGGACCCTGCTAGTGTAAACTGCCCTGTTGTCGGTGGACACGCTGGTATTACTATTATGCCCCTGATCTCCCAATGCACCCCTGCTGTACAATTCCCAGCTGATGAACTTAAAGCTCTCACTGAGAGAATTCAGGTATGAAATGATTAGAATCGAAGTAAAACATTTTTTTTATCAAAATTTTTTTATTATTAGGCAAACAAAAATTTCGCGGATTTTATGAAAAACTTTGTGCTTTTTCAAAATTTTCAAAAATCTAATTTTGTTAGAGGCAAATTTTTAAAAATTCGATCATCCCTAGATCTTCCCGGATCACGCAATGTCCCATAAAAAAAATTGGGCCCGATCGGTTCAGTCGTTCTGACGTTTATTGTATACAAACAAACAGACAGACAGACAGGCAAAGCATATTTTTCTATTATTATAATAATGTTTAATTTAAAAGGGGCAAAATGCGTTATTTCATATGACTCCATTTATTGAGTGGCTTTGTTTTAAAAAATGAAAACCATGTTTTTCATTTGTTGTTTTATTGTGGGTTTTCTTTTAAAGTAAGTAACTTCTGCTCCAGAATCGATAGATAAAATTGTCGGAAATAAGTTCTTTTCAAGCTTTAAAAAAACGACGAAATCTTCCACATTCTCCGGGCAAATCAAATACTAATGATTAATCAAGCATAACTATTCTAATTACATTCATATCAAGATCATTTTACGGGGATCAGAGCAATGCAAATGAAATAAAATAGATTTTAAAAAAAAACATTAGAAATAGTAAAAGTATATATATTAAGTAGCCGATTACATAATCTGTAACTTATTGATTGAATGATCTGGATCTAAAATAGTATGTGGTGCCCTAGATCCAGGATGCCAAATAATCAGTTTCTAGATTTTAGAATTTTTACAACTTTTCTATTATTTTCGTGACGTCAGATTTCCTGTATGTCCTAAAAGTATCTATAATGGATCCCTGCACTGGAATCCAACTGAAGAAACATGAAGAATAAAAGATGTATAACTTTATGTTCGTTTCGGGATCCGGATATGTATCAAATTTAACAAAACCGAATCAAGCTTTAACATTAATATTGCATCACTTTTTGTGAATATTAACCTCCCCCCCCCCTCTAAAAAAACCAAGGTGCAACTTCTGTTTATAAGTAACTTTTTGAAGGGCCAATTTATTTAGCATTTGAATTTGTACCCCTAGAGAGAAAAATAATTCAAAATATTATTTTTAATTGAAAGTATTCGTAGTTTATTGATTTACTAACTTCCTGTTCAAGGATGCTGGTACCGAGGTTGTGAAGGCTAAGGCTGGTGCTGGCTCTGCTACTCTTTCTATGGCCTATGCTGCGGCTAGATTCACCGACTCCCTCATCAAGGCAATGAGCGGACAGGAGGGTGTTGTTGAGTGCGCCTATGTTGCCAGCAATGTTACCGAAGCTAAATACTTCTCCACCCCTCTCCTCCTTGGACCTAATGGTATTGAGAAGAATCTTGGTCTTGGAAACCTTACTCCATTCGAGCAGGTACACTAAATATAATATATATATATATATATATATATGTCAATCTTAGCAAACGATAGAAAATGTTCTAAGACTTTTTTAAGAAGATATTTATATATTATGCTACTGAAGAATGTCCAACAATAACCAATCTTAATAATCAAAAGAACATGTTCTAGACTTAAGTATAGAGACATGGATCAAATTTATTAAATCTGGTCTGATTACTTACCTCTTTATAATCTAATTTTCTAATCCTTAGATGTTTGCTTAGGGGCATGTTTATTTTGAAGAAGGGCGTTGATTTTCAAATATTTGAGTCAGAAAAATAATTTATGCATTAATTGGAAAGTGTTTTCTTTATTTTACTTAATTTAATATCGTAAACAAATATTCCCTTGAAATCGGTTACTTTTCCTAATTCAGCGAGAAGAAGAAAATAACCTTAATATTCCTAATATTCTTAATGGGGGTGGGGATTTAAAAAAAAATATATTCCCCTTATATTGTAGACAAAGAATTTTGTTGGTTTAAATAGTTTAGAATTTCAAAGATTCACACGATCAGGTTGCTAAGATATAGGATTAGAAAATTTGAGTTTTAGGCGAGTAATCACTCAGTTTCTTCACTGAATAAAATAAAAATTACTTTATATTGATTTAAATTGTATATTATAGAACTTAACTTCGGTATGAAATAGAATGAACGCATTTCAGCATTCTTTTGCGCTGTTAGTTTATTACAATAGAAGTAATTAATGTTACATAGAGTAAAGTAAACCATGGTCATTGTTTAATCAGTTCTAACTAGAAATCACTAATCAAATACTAGCTGAAAACTATTTGGATTAAAAATTTACCTAAGTACTTGACATATATATTAATTATGAAGAAAAACCCTAAATCAAAATTGTTTTGTTTTATCGAAATAAAATGTTGCCAGTCCACTTATAATTTTGTCTAGGCTTAAACCGACAATACTTGTAAAACCAAGATTTCTCAAATCAATTTTATTTTTTTAAAGGATCTGCTGAAGGCATCTCTACCGGAGTTGAACGGAAGCATAAAGAAGGGAGAAGAATTCGCCAAGAATTACTGAATCCCTCCCTCCCCTGATCCTTATCTCGTAGTAATTCCGCCTCAAACCCCCGTTAAACCATTGTGATTCCAACTAGTTTTCAAGTAAACTTGATCCAGTGAATGTTTTAAACAAAATCAATAAAATATAGATATAAACCAAAAATTCAGACAAAAATAATTAGTATATTTCAGATTTTTCTTGTAGTCTATTTATTAATTTAATTTGTTCACTTTTTTTAAGAAAACGGATAACAATGGGAAATCGGAGAAAGAAAATGTCAGATAAAACTGAAATTACTCCGGACTCGGGGACGGATCGACGATCAAAATCTAAATCTCAGTTTAAGAACAAGAATAGGACTAAGAAACGTTCTGGAAAAGACAGAAAGCAGCAAGGTTTTGTTGAGACTACGAAAGGAACCTGTCAATTATGCAAGCGAAGCACCATACAGGAGCAAATAAATTGGTGGTTTAAAAAATCCTCAAATTAATGTTTTACGAAAAAATTCTTACTTCATGGTTTTATCGTCACTGAATACTCCATACTCGATTTCTTCGCTAGTCAAAACCGGTTTAGAAATAATCAAAAATCTGCAGCAAGAAAACTAGTCGTATAAGTTTTGCCATTATTTTGTGGAGGCAAATAAAAATTGCCAAAATCAGTTAAGGGCGCTTGAAACCATCCAAATAGTCTATGAACGTATTAAATCTACCAAAAATAGTGTATAGGTGCATAAATGTTCATAAAATCGTATATGGACGCGGTAAATCGTCAAAAAAGTATATGGATTATTGAAGCATAAAATCTACCGCTTAAAGCATCTTTTTGTGACATTTTTTGAATTGCGTCGTGCTCTTTGGGAAATAACTTAAGTCTGTTATAACTATATTTCCCCTTTATTGTAGCGAACCTATAGACCATCAGGATTGCAATAAAATTGGTAAACATGATCACGAGAATTTTCGCTGGGGTTGTTGAAGACCCAGAGCTTCATGTTGATATTATCCTGTGTGAAGTTCCTCTCATCAGAAAAGAACGTGAGCGTGATGCCCTTATTCATGTCGTTCAACACCAAAGGAGTCTCTGAACATTTTTATCATCTAGGAATGCGCAGAGCTTTCAAGGGAGCGCATGTTCCAAGTTCCGTCGTAGACTTGCGGCGGAATAGTTCTTATTTTGTTCTTATTATCTACATTATCCAAATTCCATTGTTAATCATATTTACAACGCTTGATCTCAATATCCATGTGAAAACTTCTTAGTCTGATAGATAAGTGATTGATCCTTTTATTTAAGTTATCCCTGCAGGGCTAAAAGATCACTACGGGATATCGGATTAATCCGTATAGTTAGTGGCCGAATTTAAAGAATTTGAGCTGCGGTTTAAATTTAAGCCGCGGCTTAAATATGGTTGGTTCCACTGAAAATTGTAAAATGTTTCAAAATTTAAGCCGGCGCTTAATTTAAATCGGGTTTTGGCAGATTTAAACCGCGGCTCAAATTCTTTAAATTCCATCTCAGATATTCACTAAGATAGAGATCAATGCTTGATTCAGAGATTCACAACTCAAGTTCTAACCTCCGAATGCACTTGGAATAAATGGAAATTAACCGAATGTAAAGTATTTGTTAGGAATTGGAATGGTTAAATAAATCAAGAATTAGGAATTTGAATAGATTTGATTGGAATTAACTTTTATCGTTACAAAACTGATGAGATTTTAGTACTTGCTTGGGGTTGTAGATTCAGATAGAAAAATATTTTGGATTAGAATGATATTTAGTTGGAAATATTAAATAGAAGTCTATTACTGAATGCAAATGTAAAACATAACCAGAGAACTCGGTTTTGGTTTGAAATTCAAGAAGTTATGATCATGGGATAATAATAAAAAGTATAATAAGATTGCAATATTAAAAATTGCGTTAAAATCAATGATTCGGATCCGTTGATCCACATTATTTTGGCTTCCTGGATCCGGATCCTTTAAAATATGCGGATCCATCCAATGACCCGGATCCAATGGGGGCAAAATATCTACCAAAAACTGCAAAAAAATCTGTTGCTCTATAATCAAATCTGGATCATGACCTGGATCCGGATCCGAATCCATTAGTTTTCTAGTGCGGATCAAGGATCCGGATCCACATCATAATTAAATGGATCCTATGTACTGGTTTAAATGGGCTAAGACAAAGTTTTGGAAGAATCTAATAAATAGTGGTTGATTTGGATTAAACTTTATAAAATTAAATTGAAAATAGAAATTACAAATCTATACCTGCACTTAACAAACATTTATCAAAAACTTGAATGATGTCACATATTCAAGCAATTTGTTTAATAATACCTTTGTTGCTGGTTTGACCTCTCTTAGTCTCGTTTATAACAGGGCTACCCACATAGGACGAGACGACTGTACGGAATTTATACATGTCTTTGTTCACTAATAAAATGTTCCCTGCAGCTTTAGACACAATGTTGTAATTGCCAAATCATTAACTATGCCATTCATAATTCAAAGCAGAAAGCTAAGTGAAACTATGTAATCGGCATATTAAAAGAGTTTCATGTCGTTATTATATTCTTATTATATATTAAAGTCTAAATGCAGAAATAAAATACAGATAACTATCTATAAAAATAGTTACAGATTGTTTACCATAAAATCTTGTTTCATGGAAGAAAGGAACTTCTTGTTTCCAGTTCCCATGACCCCTCTTAATCCTAAGATCCCTCTAAATCTTGAGTTTCTTCCCTGGAACCCTTTTATGCATAAAAGATTGGTTTTTAAAGTTGTTACTTTTGAAAGAGACGAGTGTTTTCCAAAATAGTTTTGTTTAACATGTTTAATATTTTTTTCAATATTTTAAAATCGGGCAAAAATTGCATACCCTGCCTGACCAGCCTGACGCTTTATGCCCGAGCTACAAGTGTATCGGTCAGAGTAATGACACACCGCTAACTTGTTTGAATCCAGGATCCACAGAACTCGCTGAACAGAGGGAGATTATTTACAAACAAGAACATAACTGTTCATCAATTCTGTATGTTCTTCTCAACCCAGGTTCTGTTTTACTTTTTATTCCTAACAAACTTTTTAAAGTTACAAGTTAACAAGTAAACAAAGAGAAAATGTTAATTGCCAGCTTCTCTTTGTTTTCACGTTTATGTGTATTGTGTATTGTGTAACCACATGCTGTACCAGACTCACCAGACCTGTAATGCTAGGATAATTTCGGTATAATTTGTCTCATCTTATGGAAAGGACTCAGTAAACTGTGGAATAGGAAGAGAACTAAAGTAAAGAGTTTTAATAGTCCTATAAACTTTAAACACAGAAATTGTGCAGTGTACCCAGACCCATTTCACTTAAAGAGTTGATTTTCAAGATATAAAACTTTTTGCTCTGTAACTACATTGTAAACACATAAGATTGCTAAAATGTCGTCTACTTATTCCATTGTAAAAAGTTTTGAGGGTCTATCAAGTGACCCTTCAGATTAAAAGTCACAACAAAAAACAATTCTCTGAAATAATATTTTTTAGATTTCTTAAGTTTTGCATTTTTGAAGCATCATTTAAAGGGTAAATGCCCTATTCACGGGATGACCTAAGAAACCTTTGTCTGGGAAGAAATGATTTTCATTTTCTATGTTTTAATTGCTAACAGTTCATCATTTTCAGTTGCTGCTTCTCTTCTTATACTCCCCCCCCCTCCCGTACATTAGAGCGACAAGGCGTAAATCGACAGAATTTAATTCCTGTTTAAAGATAGAAAACCAACAACATCCTTCTCATTGCGACTCAGATAAAGGCTTGAATGGTTCTATTTGAATCGAACGTGACAACCTCTTTAAAGTAATAGACTTAATTTTAAATGACTCCAGTCTCCATTTATAGAGTATCATGTATTTTATTACGGTACTCATAAGACCTTTATCTGAGCAATATAAGGAATATGTCGTGGAGAAGTGTTGAATTTCTCTACTGTTGCATAACTTCACAATTTACTTTTTGAAAATAATCTAATTTTAAGATATGAAAAGAGGGATAACTTTGCATAAATTTTGCACAGACTATTGAGTCTAGAGGGTGCCATTGTGAATAGGACATGCCACTTATTGACTAAGAGGGTCACTTAGAATTATGTCTTCAGTTCCTTCGAGTGTCACATATTTAATTTAACTCTCGGTTATGGTACTCTTTGGTATTCTGAAAGCTATATTAAAAGCTTAAACCCGAGTAAAATCTTAGCTCAGAGTGGAAGCAGCGTGGGGCGGATAATTAAGGATTGAAATTATCCTGTGTTTAGAGGAAACAGTGTGGGGCGGATGATGAAGGATTGTTATTATCCTGTGTTTAGAGGAAACAGCGTGGGGCGGATGATGAAGGATTGTAAATATACTGTTTTTATGGAAGCAATGGGGGCGGATGATGAAGGATTGTAAATATACTGTTTTCAATGGAAGCAATTGGGCGGATGATAGAGGATTTTAATTATACTGTGTTTAGGGGAAGCAGCGTGGGGCGGATGATGAAGGCTTGTTTGGATTTCTACCTCAGGGACTAAATTTAACAAATAGCGAGAAGTGTAGACAAATTGAACTGTTCCTCTTCAGCGTAGGGTCAAGCTAAAGAGAAACGGTTCAACTACGTTTACATGGTTTAACTACGTGTATATGGTTCAACTACGTTTACATGGTTTAACTACGTGTATATGGTTCAACTACGTTTACACGGTTAAACTTGTTCTCTATTTATTAAATCCGTGATCCTCAAGGATATCTTGTCAGAAATCAGGAGAGGAGATCAACTAAAATGCGGAATATGCGCTCTCAAGGAACCCAGATGCAAACTTGATTATTTTCTAAAATTGTTTATTTTAATGATATTATTTTTTTTATAAATTAAAAGTTTGGAAATGTTTTTGAAAAACTGCAGAATAGGATTACTAACAATCAAAATAAACAGTTTTCAAATACAATCAGACAAAGCTGTCAAGGGTACAGGTGTGAATCGGGCATTGTCATCTTTTCATGGAGGGTTAATTAAAATTACACTTACAGAGTGTAGCCCCTTTATGGGTTCAAATATATCCTTTTATTTCAGCTTTGCTCGGTTTTCAGGGAGCGACTATAGAATGTGGGAAGAAAGGTTGCAAAAAAACTTTTCATTTCTGTTGTGGATATCTTCGAAATTATAAATTTGTATTCAAAAACACCTCTAAGGTAGTAAAATTAATCTGAAAATGAAACTAGTTTTAAAATGTATGTTTTATACAAACATTTTTAAAACTTATACACATAATAGTCAGTTAAATGTTAGCAAATAACTAGGATTTGTGAAATTAGGAAAAAAATTAATTCTTTGTTTTTAATCTTTAACTTAATGATAAGGGATGTTATTACGATCCACCAGTGAGAACGTTTGAGCCTTTTTGCTATACAAATTTTGCGTCTTTGTCCTTTTTTTTTAATGATAATCTTTTATTTTATGTTTTTGAACGAATCAGGCCTACTGTACTGAGCATAGTAATTGGAATAAACCTGGAAAATCTGAAACTAACCTGGACTGTCCTATCTGTATGGAAAAGGTTAGCCTTGTTTATTCTTATTACAGAAAAAAAAGTAAAAAATCGTACAAAGAGTATCTAGAATTGCGCTATGAAACCACAATAGAAAATAATCAGTTTTCTAAAGTTTAAGCATTAATATCTAATGCATACTTGATCAGAGAAAGCTTTAAAGGGTACCGTTGTGAATCGGACATTGCCATCTTTGCATGAAAGGTCACTTTAGATTACGCTTACAGTCCCTTTAAGCAATTTGGTTTCAACGACAGATACGGTTACTATCGTGCTAAATGAATTTGTATTAGGTTGTTAGTGAACTATGTATCAGAACTGCCTGCTGTAATCAATATCTTGTATTAGGTTGTTGGTGAACTATGTATCAAAACTGCCTGCTGTAATCAATATCTTCATCATTCATGTATTCAACAACTAGCCCTCACTCAAGGATCATATCATTTCAAGTAGGTTCTAGTCGGAATTCAAGGGAGGATTTTATACGTTAAAACAAGTTCTTAGGATCCGGATAAGTTGTATATTTAGGCTGCATAGTGCGAAGATCCAAATCCGCTAAAATTTGATATCCCGGATCCAAGGGGCATGTTTGCTCTCCAAATACAAATCTCAATTGTTCACTAACGAGAGATTATTAAAACTTCTTTATCTCTGAATGGTTTCAGTATAAAAATAAGCGGGGGAAAATAGAAAATAAGCGGGGGGAAATAGAAAATAAGCGGGAGAAAATAGAAGATAAGCGGGGAAAATAGAAAATTTGTGTTGGCATTTTTCATTCGTTAAATATCATTAAATCTTGAAGAAATGTCCAAGACCTGTATCCGAATCCTTTATTTCCAGGGGGGATCCGGAATCAATTCCGCATCAAAATTTAATGTATCTGAAACACTGGTTCAAGCAAAAAATGCTCTTTTTAGGGTTATGGCTCTGGTTTTTTAGCATTAAAAGCATCTAAATGCAAGGAAAAAGAATTGATAAGATTTTATTTATCTTATAATGAACTCTTAGAAAATTTCTGGGCGCTGCCTTTACATAAAAGGTGTTAATTTTGAGTTTTACCATCTTGTTTTTTGTTTTTAATTAACAACCTTTATTTAGTTTATATTTGCAGATGTCCACTGTGTGCTGATACAGATAAGTTTGAGAAGAAATGTTCTGATAGTGGAATATATATCCCTGTACAAGATGCCAAATGGGAAACTGAAGACTATTTCAGGTAAAGGAATGCAGTCTTTGCCACAAAATCAAATAATCTATTATCTATATATTTGCAACCTGATCGTAGAAACCTTTGATATTTTAAACTTAGTTTGTTTGATACCACATAATTCATAGTTTGAAATAAGGTCTATTGGTGTGCAAAGATATGGGGATCAGAAATTCAGAGTTTGCGGCAGAGTTTGTTACCAAAGATCAAAACTCAGTTCAAGCATTTGTTCGTATCATCTTCACTTTTTAATTCTACAGATTAAATTAATTTCTATTGGATATTCCGTGGTTGTCGTATTACCATGGAAGGATAACTAAAATTGAGGTGTCAAATTTAAAACTTGTTAGCGGTAAGCTATTAGTTATCGAGATTAAAATTGTAAATTAGTCACTTAAAAGTTTCGACCTTGGAGTTCATGTGACGCTGCAACTTTCTAGTGACCCTTAAAAAATAAAGTTTCATTAATGATTGACATCAGTACACTTTAAATCTAAAATTTTTAAATGCATCCACGATTTAAAAAATTAATTAAGTGCGGCCGACGACTTTGTATCTTCAGAGCTCAAAACTTTAGAATGGGATATCCTTAATCCCAATCGGTTAATTAATCTGGAGATTAAAAACAAGAGGAGAACAAGCATTATTTAATCTGGAGATCAAGAAAAAAGGAGATCACGCATTGATTTTGATATTCACCATTCTGAAGTTTTCAGCTCAGAATAGATTATTTTTAAAAAACGATCACTGAAATTAGTTATGAATTTAGACTCATAATTGGCAAGCATTACGTTATTGTCAATCAGGGTAAGGTTTAGTTAATCGTTTATGGTCCTAAAAAATGAAGAGCTACTTTACCAATACAAACCATTCTTGGAAGAAAATTGCTTAACATTGTAATCTTATGTAAACTTGTTTCTTTTTTACCTAATCATTGAATAAGCCATTAAATGATCATATTCAAGGCGAAGACTTAATATAACCTCGGAGTCGCCAAATTTAAAAAGTTTCGAGTCCTCTGTACAGTCTCTTCCTTTGTGGGTAACCTTGTACGTTCAGATATGTGGATTACCCTGATTTAAGCTGTGTTGCGTCCTCCTGCTCCTGCGAGGATGGGGTAGGACGGAGTAGGATCGGAACTGTCTGGGAACTCATGAAATGTGACAGCTGTGGAGGGAATCCTGTTCATATCCATTGCGGAAACCTTGATATGCATGCTCCGGTAATTTATCCTAATAAAACCAATCCATCTAATCACCCTATCGGATTTTAAGTGTAAAACCATTTTGATGGTTATTAAACCGTTAAAACTGACGAGGGTCAACCCAGACCGAAATATATTTTCAATAAATGTGGAACTAACATCTACTTTTTTTTACTCTACAGTGTATAACCATATTTAAGTTTTTTGAGCATTAATTTTTGATCATTAATTGTATTAACGTCTCAGATTCAATAAGAACGTTATTTTTTTGTCTTAAAATAAATCTTAACACTTTTTTAAGCTAGTTAAGTATTTTATTTTGTATGACTGCTATTACTATAAGTAATTAGGGACTTAATATAAAGTTAAAAACAGTTTAAGCTCCTTAATCTTCCTGATAATTCTGAACAATTGTAAAAGTCACATAATTTTGAGTTATTTTTTCAGGATTACATATGTGACGATTGTAACGTCGACCCTGAACACTCTTCTACATTCCCTTTGCAGACCTTAATGCGAGAAGGTGAAGAAAACGCTACGTTGGATTCTCCTGTTCCATCCTCTAGAAGAAGAATCTACTCCCTGAACAGGAGTCTCAGAAGCAGCTTGGAGAACAGGAAGAGGAAGGAGAAGAGAAAAGATCTGAAAACCAAGAAACAAGAGAACAAGGTCGTTAGTGGAGAGGAGAGTTGTGTTCCACGGTAAATTTTAATTTTTTACCTTTTTATGAATTATTGATTCTAAATGTACTGATGATTTATTTGATTTACCTAAACATTGCTAAGGTACTGGAGTAAGGCAGATGGCATTGGGTTAAGAACAATCCCCCCTCCTCCTCATCATTGAATCAATTCTTTTTGATAAAAGTTTTTATTGGAAACATTTAATATTAAAGATGTTTTAAAGGGTTTTCAATATCTCATTGGAAGTATTAGATCAAAAGCTGTTTTTCTGAAAGCTATTTACCTGACAATTTTGTACCCTTCTTTAAACATTAGAATTATTAGATGTACTCCTGAACCCTACATAGTTGGAGGGTTAAAACCTATTTAAAGAAAACGCCCCCCCCCCCCCGCCCCCTCCTCATTTCTCAGCATGATTTGTAGGGTTTATCATCGTTTGATTTTAGAAAACGGAAGAAGAGAGGTTCAATTGAAGACAACCCTACTAAAAGAAGAAAATATCCTGGTTTAGAAGAAGATATTCTTGTTCCTATTTCTTGTCCTGATTGCGCGAAAGAACTTTTCTTTGAATCAACAATGGGTAATTATGTAGTTAAAGGAATTGAGAATTTGCCACAATTTAAAATTTTATAATTCATATATCTTTACAACCTAATGGTGTAAACACTTGTTATTTCAAACTTTGATTTGATATTTTATCTTACAGAGTTTAAAATAACTTAAGTCTATGACATTGAGTTGAAAAGCTACAGGGATTTGAAAATCAGAGTTTTTGGCAAAGACTCAGTTCCTTTGTGTGGACTCCATTTATTGTTTAAAATAGTCAAATGAACTTGAAACACAGTCATTGTGTATTGTTGTGTACACAGACCTATTTCATACTATGATTTGATTGTCAAGCTATATATAGTTGTAACACTGTTGGCTTTGTAAAAAACATCAAGTACAATAAAGTACAGTAAATTTTGTCCTTCAATCCCCAGTTCCACAGTTTTTTGGGCTTCACTGTATGGCCAGAAATATAAAACTTTGAACTTAGCAACCTTGAATTCATAATTAGACGGATTAATTCTTAAACATAAAAAAAACTATTTTTGATCAATTTTGATGCTCCATAAAATTGACGAAAAGTTAATGAATTAAGATTTCAATAAAAAGTAAAATCGACCTTCCTTGCTATACATTTTTATGCATTAATAGATTTCTACTTTTATACATATTGATAATTTGATTTTTAACTACTCACATAAAAACTGTTTAGAAAAGCACATGAAGAATATGCATGGAAAGACTATAAAACTGCTGCAAGCAAAATCAAGGTATCATATTTGCACTTAAAAAAGATCAATATTGAATTAGCTCAATAGTTTTTTTTTAGCTTGAATAGAGCTGTGGGACGACCGAAAGGGACTAAAAATAAAAAAAGAGGAGTAGGCCAAGATGGAGGAGGTACAAAAGGAATAAGAGGAGTAGGCCAAGATGGAGGAGGTACAAACGGAACAAGAGGTGTAGGCCAAAATGGAGGAGGTACAAAAGGAACAAGAGGAGTAGGCCAAAATGGAAGAGGTACAAAAGGAACAAGAGGAGAAGGCCAAATTGGAGTAAGTATAAAAGAAACAAGAGGAGTTATAGGCCAACCTGAAGAAAGTACTAAAGGAACAAGAGGAGTAGGCCAACCTGAAGAAAGTACTAAAGGAACAAGAGGAGTTGGAGGCCAACCTGAAGAAAGTACTAAAGGAACAAGGGGAGTAGGCCAACCTGAAGAAAGTACTAAAGGAACAAGAGGAGTTATAGGCCAACCTGAAGAAAGTACTAAAGGAACAAGAGGAGTAGGCCAACCTGAAGAAAGTACTAAAGGAACAAGAGGAGTAGGCCAACCTGAAGAAAGTACTAAAGGAACAAGAGGAGTTGGCCAACCTAAAGAAAGTACAAAAGAAAAGAGAGGATCTAAACGTGACAAGATTGGTATAGTCCAAAGAGAGCCAGCAACCCCTCGTCAGTCTAGTCAAGATCAAGCCACGCAAACAGAAATCCCTGAGTTGTGTTTTATCTCTGTTGAAACGTATTGTAGTGCAACCAACCAGTTGATTCCAAGCCAGGAATCTCCAGACGACAAATATATAGAAACTATAACAATCACTGATGAAGATGAAGACCTTGATGACTATACTCCTTGGTCTGAGAGAGTTACCAGCATTGTTATTCAGGAAAATAGTTCAATATTTATTGATTCTGATGATGAGTCTCGAGCTGTGGAAAATATTAAATCAGGAAGATGTTGGCAGGACGGAAGAGTGTCTCCTGTTGTGGAATTGATAACTCCAGATGTATTCTCAGAAGTAAGAGGTGGAGAATTCTTTATTAATGGTGATACAGCTAGGAGTAGGACAGTTGAAAGAGAAACTCAAGATAATGATTCGGAAGAAATTGAAGTTATCACTATTAATGGTTGAAATAGTAGCTGAACCAGAGGCAGTATTTTAACACAGGAAATGATCATCAACGTAAATACAGTTTTTTTTTTTTTTTTTTGCACCAATAATGTGATTCAAGAATAATTTAGAGTATCTTTATATTGAAAATTGCATTGAGTGCCAAAGTAAGATTATATATTTCTTTTGTTCCTTCTGAATGTTATCTTTAACGTCAATACCATTTGTTTTTTATCATTGTATTTTTTGTACAAATTATGTGATCAAATTATTAAAAGATAAACATATTTTCTTTTTGCATTAATTAATAAAGCAAGATATTTTTGATCTTCAACGTTTATACCATTTTTTACATGGATAATACCCAATATTGTTTGTACTAAGAATATTATCCTATTACCAAAAAGATCGTATTAGTTCTAAATTTCCATTTTAAGTACAAAATCATATCGAGATTTTTTACCAACAATGTGATAAAAAAAATATTACAAGATAATCTAAATCACAAAAATTTACATAATATGTTTGTTTTGTCATTTTTTAACGATTATTCAATTTATTTCATTATTACATGTTATTATGTTTATTTGGATATTTTAACACAATTTCTTTCACAATTGCATTTAATAAAAGCTGTTATTTTTTTCAACAATAATGTGATAAAAATACTATGTTTATTTTGATCTTTAACATTTATAATAAAACTGTCTTTTTTCATTGCATGCTTAAGCAGCTGGTCATTTTTTAACCAATAATTTTATACAAATATTAAAAAGATTCATATTTTCGTAAATTTTCATACTGTCTCAAACCAACATTTTTCCACATTCAGTTTTTAATGTTTATACAATTTTATTAATTTTGGCAGCTTTTTTTTGTACGAACAATGTGATCCAAATATTGAAAGATCATTCTTGTATAGTAAAGCATCATAAAGTACCAATGCAAGATATTTCCTTGATTTGATTTTTAGTCGAAGCAAGTACTTTGATCCAAATATTTGGCAAAATATATTTTCTAAATTAACTATTTATTTTTAATGAGCACCATGATGTTAGAGAACAGCTTTCTATTTAACCGGACTGAGCTGAAAACTTTGGAATGAAATATCCGTAATCCCAATCGGCTAATTAATCTGAGCTGGGAACTTTTGAATGGTGGATATCGGGATTAAGGCTTGATCCACTCTTTTTCTTAATCTCGAGATTAAAAATGCTTGTTCTCCTCTTGTTATTAATCTTCAGATTAATTAACCGATCGGGATTAAGGATATCCCATTCTAAAGTTTTCAGCTCTGGAGATTAATACCAAGGGGAGAACACGCATTATTTAATCTGGAGATTTAAAAAAAAAGGAGGAGATCAAGCATTCATCTCTATATCCACTATTTTAAAGTTTTCAGCTCTGTCGTTATATTTTAAGTTACCTTCTATTTAAAGACGAGTATGCCTGAATTATGAAAATAAATGTTATAAAGCTAAACATGGATATCTCCTTTTATTTACAAGATAAAGGATTTAAGGGTACTGTTGTGAATCGGGCAAGCCACTCTATAAATAGAGAGTAACTTGAAGTTATGTGATTTTTGTAGATAATTTTAATTCATCCTTTTAATGAAAAAATGCATCTGTCTGCATGAGAAGCACCTTTTTAAATAAATATATAGGCTCGTTGTTTTTAGTTTTTCGGAAATCTCGGATATTTTATTTTGCTTTTAAAAAAGAAAGGAAGACCGGCGCCTATGAGGCACAACCAATCAGTCTTCCATATCCTCATTACTTTTTCAATGGTTAATTTAGTGTTTTTAAATTGAGATTTTAAAAGTCAAGTTATGATATATAGGTATCTTTATAACCAAGTTTTCATTTAAAACAATGATGATAATTTTAAATGTCAACTTTCCTCAAAAATTGTGCCTTTTGACCTACCCTTGTAAATAATAAAAACAATGCAACAAAGCATGTTTTGTGCCCCCAGCCGAAAATCGCGTTATTTAGTAAGAATTACAAAATAAATGTTTTTGTTTGGAAATCTGTAACGCTCAGGGTTTGACAGAAAATGATCCGACTTTTCTAATTTCTTCTTATTCTCCTGTTACTACCCCTAACAATTTGTCCATCGCGTAAAGGGACTTTATCTGTTGCAATCTCTAAAGCAGTTCAACAAATCAGCACATACATTATTTATCTTCAGTAAGATTTTAAAAAAATTCGTTTTAGTAATCTTTTACCCATAATGGCTGGAATTTTTGAAAATCACAATTTAAAGAACTAAATTTACCATTTAAAAATAGTAATTAACGCTGAAAGACTGAATTGTTTTGGCATGGAAGACTTGAGGCTCAGGGTGGGAAGACATACAAACTAATTGTGACATGGAAGGGAAATAGATGTGGCTCATGGACGCCTGCCTTCTCCAGCCATGGGTTAGAGAATTTCAAGCAGTTGCCCAAGGAAGTTACGTGCACTTCATTAAATTACAAGAAGCGAGAGATTAGTTATTTTAAAGTTAGGTTAGGTTAAGACAGGCTAAGGGGCCAAGCACCGCGGCAAGAACAGGCTTTCTATCTGTCCTGTAGTTCAACGCGGCATGCGCAGTAACTTCCTTGGGCTTTTATGGGATCTACAATATTTGCTCCTTTAAGATGAAGTCAGAATAAGAGAGAAGTTTTTCGTTTTTAGTTAAAAATTGTTTGTATATTTCATCTTATTTTATAGTACTAAGAATGAAGCCCACATTTTAAAAGCTTATCGAAACACTACGGTATTTAATTAAATTTAAAGTTTATTGAAACACTATGGTATTAAATTGAATTAGAAGTTTATTGAAACATTACGTTATTTAATTAAATTAGAAGTTTATTGAAACACTACGGTATTTAATTGAATTAAAAGTTTATTGAAACACTATGGTATTTAATTGAATTAGAAGTTTATTGAAACACTACGGTATTTAATTAAATTAGAAGTTTATTGAAACATTACGGTATTTAATTAAATTAGAAGTTTATTGAAACCTTACGGTAAATAATTAAAACGAGGATTGTTATTTACCTGGCTAGGTCGAGTACGTACATGGTGTACCAAAATAAATGGGAATTCAGTGACGAATTCGATATCGTCTTTGTTATGAATTAGAATTGTAATGCCTAATTTCAAAAGCCATAATATTATTATGTCTGCTAGAGTTTATTTTATGAAAAGGGTAAAAGACTGTAAAGATGTGTCTATAATGTCTCCGCAAGATGAACAGTGAAGACGGACAAGTTTACTCTGTTTGTATACTGCAACTTTCTTGTTTTACAAAGTACAACGGTATGCAGTCAAAACATAAACAAACAAATTTTAACCATAGCAGACGAAACTCTTACAGACTAGAGCTTTCTCAGTAGGTATCACTATACTAAATCTGAAATCAAAGAATTATTTTAAAAGACGATATCGAATTCGTCACTGAATTATCATGTTTATTTGGACACCCTGTATTTGGGGTTATTTTAAATTTAAAACATTAAGTTTAATATAAAATGACTTAAAGATTTGTTGAAAATTGTTAAAAAAAAATCTTCTAAGACAGCAACTTCTCAAGCAAAATTAGTACCACAATGGGACCCTTAAAGCTGTGGAATAGGAAGACGACATCTAAGAAATGTTTGGTGAATGCTGTTCTGAAACAATTTCGTAAAACATAAGAAAATGGGTACCCAATATAATTTCTGTTTCGTGTTCATTGGACTATTTAAATAAATTATAGCTCCGACAGTGGACTTCCTATTCCTCAGCTTTATGGATCCTACTTTATACCATGAATATAGCATAACCAGGGGAGCTCATGTGTAAACAGCCTGAGCTATCTTGTAGCTCCCCGGCCACAATATACTTTTAATTGTTAGTTATTTTCAATTAGCATTTATATGTATGTACATTGTATAATTTGTGGCCTAAGAAAAGATTTGAATTGATTTGATAAAACTTTGATGAAAAAGGATTCTAAGTACCGTCGGATACGCGATTTAACATTTCTAATCTAAAATCCTGCTGCAAGTACCTAAATAGGTGGTCGCCGAAAATTTATAACAATGCGAAAGAGACAGATAGAAACAGAGAGAGAAATAAATAATTATAAGAGAAGATCTATAGATTTATCCATTGAAGAATAGAAACTGATCAATTAGAATCGATAAGAACCATAAGATTTTATACGTAAGATCTACGATTTTACCCCCCCCCCCACCACCCCTTATCTTAAATTTTAGTATGACACTTACAATTTAAATGTAAAAAATATTTATTTTTATTTTTTAATAAAATTGAAATCGCAAAAAAAGGTATAACTTTAACATGACAAGAATTAATCTAAGCTCATTACTTCAGGCACTTTGTTTGCCATATCCAGGTACAGGTTTAGCCCTGCAGGGGATAAACAGGTTTCAGCAAGGAACAAAGGTCTATCTCTGGGTAGGTTAAGAATCTTGGAGGATGCATTGAATATCCGCACCTGGAGACGGTTCTGGTCTGATGAGGTGCAGGTGCCAGGAGGAATACCAGATATTTTCTCAAGGTAGAGATCCTTTGGAAGGAGTTGGGTTGCAACCAGTTTTATTGGTTCAAACCTGTTCTCTGCGGTTTGAGAGAACTGCTCATGCATTTCTGGGATTGTTAGTCTAACATCTGTGTATACTCCGGGTTTAAGAGGTAGAATACGGCTTGTATCCAGGTATACTGGATGCTCCTTAGCTGAGAGTTTCTTAAGAATTGAAGATTTGGATCGTATACCTGCTCCTCCTACTACAGATCCTTTACACAATAGGACAGATTGGGTTGGTTTTATTGTTACAAACACATACTCCTGGTTAAATATCTCCCTTTGGGTTGAAAAAACATTGTATTTAGTTGAACTGAGGATGCAGTGCTTGAAGTTCTTGAACTGGGTGGGGAGCTCCATTTTACAGAGAATGGTGTATACTTCACCTTGACTCAGGTAGGTGTTGGAGGATGCTAGGATAGGAACAGGTTCACAGTGTAAACATTGCTCTACAGAGATACGTTCATTCAGACAATTGCAATAGCTGTAGACCAAATCTAAGAGATTCTCAGGATGTCTTGGTTCAAGTTTTGATTTTTCCATCTCCAGTATCTCATTACAACCAGAACTGTTCATTACACTGGACAAGTACAATATAGGGCATTTGCCTTTCATTTGAATATCAATACTACTCTCATTGGTCATATTGATGATGGTCTTCCTAAAATAAAAAATATAAGAATTTTTGCTAAAATTTTATATAATTTTGTAAAAAATTGAGCTAAAATCAAATTAAAGAAAATTTACCTTAAACCCTTGCTTGTACAAAATCTGCTCGAAACCTTGATCATCAACTTGTCAACATCCAATATTTTGTAGAGCTGGTAAGTATTCTCCTTATTCTGGAAACCTTTGTCATTCTTGATTTGAAACTCAACATTTCTGCTCTCTCCGGGTTTAAGGATCAACTCACAGGTAAGAAAAGCTGGTAGTATCTCATCCTCTCCCATCTCACAGCATACAGAGTCAAGATAAGCAGCCTTTCTTCTCAGTTGACAGTCAGCAATATGAAATCCCTTTTTAATCATAAATCCTGAATATTTTTCTTGCTTTGAGAAGAAAATTGTGAGAAAGAAATACTGAGAATTGAATATTTTTCTTACAGTCTTCTTACTGATCCCAAGACTCTTGTTGGCAATCTTTGTGCTGTGGAATTGAGAAGATGTGAAGGTTTGAACAAACTTGGGTTGGAGATCTGGAGGAAACTCAGACCGTACTAGAACTGTAACTGCTCCATTGCCAAGAAGCTGGACATCTCCAACGGTGTAAACAGGATACAGGGGACATGAGGTACACTTCACACAATGTGTAATCTTTCTGCAGACAGAACAGCTTATTCTTGAACCAGGAGAAACAGCTTTACCATCTTTGCCAGCTGTTACAACCTTCTTTTGAACAGGTAACGATCCTTTATTCAAATTGAATTCAAAATTAGAAATCTTCAGTATTTGTTTTACAAATGGCTCCGACATCATTGGAAAGGCTTTACAGATAGTTTCCCCAGATTGGAGTTTGATTTCTGTGTCTCTAGAGTTTGATACTTCAAGTTTTATTCTGGTAGTATCAGTATCTCTCTCATAGTGCATGGTTTCCACTACACTTGTAATATCAACCTTCTCAAAAGTAGGTTCAGCAAGAGAAACTACTGTATTCATCTCCTCGTTCTCATCCTCGTCATCATTAAAACTTGCATAGCAGTTTAATATCAGATCTTCTTTGGCTTTGATTTCAACGTCAGCAGAGACCTTAACTTCAACAGATGTAAATTGGCATTTAGATTCATATGGTAGAGGGAAACCAAGAGCTACCGTCAAGTCCTGGTTCTCAATATTGATTTGCTTATCAGAAGTATTCTTAAAGGTTACAAAAACAAACTGTCTGCAAAACACATGCTGCCTGGACGGTATTAAAGACAACCCCTGTTCTTCACAAAACTTTGAATCACCAAGAACAGAGATGCTCCTACAAAACTCTGGCAAATCTTCAACTAAAGTTAGGACTGAAAGTACTTGGCGTGGCTTTAAACTGAACTTATTTATATTTTTAAGTCGATACGAATACTTTATCCTATGATGAATTACACTGTCTGCATGATTTTCCATTTTGCCAGGAAGAACAGGGATGAAGTTTGGTATGGTCATATCTTTCAGATTGAACGCATTGAAATAAGCGTCGAGTTCTAAAGATTTACAAACCTTTATTTTACTACTGTTGTTTGTAACCATGACCCTCATGGTTAAATCAGATTCAACCATTGCTGGAGTTTGTGCGATAGATAAACCGAGATTTTCCGAGGTCAGAATTAATAGCTTGGTCAAGGAAACATCAAGGAAGAATCTCTCCATACTTGGTGTAGGACTGAACTGGACCTGCTCAGTTTCTCCAGGTTTAATTGAGACCTTCTCACACTGATGAAACCGGACTATTCTCTGTATGGGAATATTTTTATCCAGTTTAAAAGTTTGTGCTGTAGCCAAAAGAGAGTTTTCAGAAATAGTGATTTCATTCTGAGTATCATTGAGGACATTTACACAAACAAACTGATTGTTGTAAATTCTCACAAAGTGGTTGAGAATTGGTGTAGCTTGTTCAGAGTACTTTGGCTCAGGGAAGATTTTCAAAAAATTCTCTCTGCTTGTACCAAAGTTTAGTTCAGGAAAATTATCCAGCATGCACATGATGCCAACAATAAGACCAGTTCCTTTACTTGGGATAGTTTTCTCACATACTGAGAAGATATGAAACATAGGACATTTGGGACATTCTTCTCCACTACTTGCTTCAGCATGAGAGCAAGGACTTACTGCATCTCTGAGTTTAATACAGTTCTTCAATCCCTCTAGCTTCTCCATATCAAAAGAGTTCATGTTATCACTTTCAAATATTGGATTTTGAACAAAGCACATTCCTGAGTGGTCCATAAGAGTAACTATATGTCCGACAATATGATCTGAACTTAGAGAAATCTTCAACTTGGTTAAATTCTTTATCTTAATGGGAAGTTTTCCAGACTCTTGAACGGTGTAGATTCCATTGACAGAGAAGAATGAGTTTGTTTCAATGTTTCTAACTGCAACTAGTGTACCTTGAGGTAGAGGTGGAACTGGTTTGCAGAGAACAATGCTTGTTTCTTCATCATCAAGTATAGCAGGAGGGTGATTTAACAAAGCAACATGCTCCTTAACAAAAATAAGATATTACTAAATCATTTTTAATAATATAAGAGGATTCAATCTGAGAAGTTTAAGAAAATTCAAAATTGTTTAATCAAAATATTTGCTTTTTTCACCATGCCAAATTTTGACCCTGAGAGAAAATATATGCAAAACCTGAACCAAAAAAGAACATTTTTTTTACTTTTTTATTATTTTTAAGCACAAGGTTTATGATTTGCGAAAAGATATTTAAAAAACTTCAATTTTGCTTTTCCCATTTGAACAAATTCTGCTATCGAAAAGTCTAATAATTTTCTTAAACTTAATAGAAATATTTTCAGAAGGGGGGGGGGGAATTTTTGTAAAATAGATATTCTTGGTTCTAAAAAATAAGGATCATGAAGCTTATTTGCTTAACTTTTGCTTTTAAACATTAGCAAAAGTTTTGTGTGCAAAAATTATGGCCAAACACATTGTGTTAAAACAACTCAATGCTAAACAGTAAAATTTGATGGCACAGTTTGCTTGCAGTGAAACCAAAAGGTATCTTCTGGAAAACGAAAGAAAATCTTTTTTTTGTATTTTTTTGTCATTTCAAGTGAATAAAAATCTAATAAATACAATCCTTGGGAAATTAGCCCCCAACCAGTCAATATTTTTCAATAGTTATCTATTTTATGTGCTTACTGTATATTCACCTGAATCAAGGGTTCTTTGAAATCAATTCCTCTTGGTAGAATCTCATTCCCTAGAGCATATTCTGTCCCTGGTTCAATTAATAGCGGTTTACATCCCAAATTACGTAGAATGAGATAAACCATACCATCATACGCAATCCTTGGTTTATTGGACAAAACCAGAGAAAATGAGGAAGGTTGATCAGACATAAGTGGAAACACCTTGATACTGCTAGGTATATGCGGATCTTTAGAAGGGTAGGGGTATTCTATCTTGCACAGGATAGTTTCCAAGGTGTTAGGTTGTATTTGAATCTCAACCAGGGATTTGATACTAAGTGGAGGATGAACTAGACACATCATTATACCCTTATATCCAGGGTTTAAATAACAGCAACATTTCTCTTTGTATAATGATCCAGTTGTCTTTAATCTTTTCTTTTTCTGTGGTTCCTTCTCAATCTGTCTCTTCAAGGAAGGATTCTTCACAGGGTTGGGTAGATTGATAGATATCAAAGGCATTTTAGTTAAATTAGTGCCAGAAAAGGGAGTGGAGGGGACTTCGTAGAAAGCTGATGGATGGTTCAGAACAGTCTTAGCGATACTATTGAATTCCTTAGGATGTTCTGGGGATGGCCAGTACTGAACCAAAACATCATTGGTCAAATATATCCTTGTAATTATTGATTTGATATATTCATTAACCGAGAACTGTTTGATGATCGTCAAGAAAGATTCATACTCCTTTCGGTCTCTAAAAACTAAAGATGAATTAGAGTTTGAAATGCCAGTGGAAGATTGAACTCCTGTTACAAGATCTACAATTTCTCTAATAACACTTTTGAGGTGAAGAGTTTTATGCTTCTCAATGCCATCAAAAAAGTAGCAATTTTCTATTAGCCGGTATCCATGATTGACAAGCTCTTTAGAATTGTAGCGTTTAATGTAAGACAAGGGAGTTACAAAAAAACTCTTGAATTCATCTTCAACTTGAACTGATATAGTTTTAGTTTCTGTGGTTTGAGAGTTCCCATGTCCAACCTGAAACAGCTGAAGGGAGACAAAAACTAAGAGTTCGTTCTTCTTCTCGATCTGGCCTTGCGCTGAAGGTTTCTTGATCTCCAGGTGCACTTCAGATTTTAATGGTTCTGTATATTCATCAGTATTAGACTCGGCTGTAAAAATGGCAGTGGAATCACCACTCTCATCTTTAATATCATTTTCTGCATCTACAGATGTTTGAGGAAACAGAGGTGAGGGATCAATGATGAAATTTTTCTCAAATCTTGGTATTTTGGAATTGAAATAAAGTTCAACCAGACCGAATTCCAGGTCTTTCCTCAGAATTACGCGAACTTCGGATTTATTGTGAATTGGAAGAAGGAAAATGTTTCCTTCTTGTAGTGAAACACGTCCTTTTTTTATGACAAGATTAGGTCGCTCAGGAACTTGTGTTGAAAAGTGAAGAAGCAAGATTTCAGGTTTCACGTTGGAAACATATTCAAAATCCAACAATCTTAGTTTAACGGTTCTGATCTGACCTGGAGGAATTTGAACATCGTCAACGACTGATACATCTGCCTTTGATTTAGGTTCTGGAGGTGGAGTTAGATCTGAGATCTGGCACAGTGCTATCCTGTCTCCCTTGTGCACACTGAACCTTGTTTCCTCCAGTTCAGGTTTGGATAGTTTCAGAGTGAGGAAAAGTTTTCCATCTACCGAGAGAGACGATATAAAACCGTTCCCATTCAGTGAATATTTGGAATCTTTGAATATTTTTACGGATTTGTTATTCTTAGGAAGATTTTGAACAGCACAAAGAATAGTTAAATCTCCACCAAAGTCTTCAGAATCTGTGATCATTACATCTTCTTGAGCGAAGATATTGAATGTGGGGCAGGATTTACAAACAACTTCGAACACTGTTGATTTGCATGGGCAATGCTGCTGAGGACTAGATTTTTTTTGTGATTTATTGTTTCTGCAAGAACCCTGAGCTGGGTTTTGATCAAGAGTTTTAGTATTGGCATTGAGATCAGCCTTAGGCTCAGGCAGTTTAAGTATGGCTGGTGAGGAATTAAAAAGAAAGGGTTTGGAAGTTGTATCAGGGCTTGAAGAATCATCCACTGAGAATGCATGAACCTGCAAATTCTTGACCGAGAGACATCCTTGGATGCCTTTCTTATCGTTTAGTTCAGGCCGTGGAAGATTTGGTAGATTTGGAAGATTTGCTTTGGGTAATTTCAAACCTTTGTCCTTCTGTTCCTGAACAGTGAACATGGTTCATTTGAAATTATTCAAGAAATTTTTTTAATCAAAAATGAAATGAGGAAAGAAGAATAAGCTAGGGAACAAGAGATAGCATTAAAAAGGCTATGAACCCTCCATGTATGAAGTGCCGTGTCCGATTCACAGCAGTACCCTTTAAACATTTGTCTGATCATCAACAGCGGAGAAATCCGTATTTTTCTCGCTAAAACGAGTTTGACATGTTTTTGCGAAAATCTCGAATTTTTTAAATCCAACATGTTTTCTAAAACTTCTGTTGAAGAATTTGTATTCTGTAACTCCCGGAAACTACATATTAAAGGAACTGTAAGCGTAATTTCAAGGGACCCTTCATGTAATGACCGATGCACAATGATACCCTTGAAACCTTTATCTTATCAATAACGTAGAAGATATTGTTGTTTTTCTTGGTGTCAAGTGTTTATTTCTGTTAACTCCTATATGTTTTCCTGCAGTTGAAATGTACATTTGTATCAGTTTTTAAAGTTATAAACATTGATATATAATTCATAATTGATTAGATAATGCTTTTCAAGGTACCGTTGTATATCGAAAAATTGCAATCTTTGCATAGAGGGTCACTTGAAATTACACTTTACAGTAATTTCTTTTTTAACTATATAACTGCTTGCAAACAAAATTATCAACAATTAACAGCGTTTAGGTGAATAAAATAAAGATAACTCTTACATCCTTGATCATCCAATGATTTAAAGGGAACCTTTGTGAGTTGCAGACATGCCATTTTCTTAAAGGGCATCTTTTAAATCATTAAAAAAATGAAACAAAATTTTAAAAGTTGAATGAAAGGTTTAGTTTTAATGAACTGTTCCTTGAGCAGTGGACATTTAGTCCTGATATGTCCTTGTTGTTTACAATGTTTGCAGATAAGCAGAGGACAGCTGATAGTTCTGTGTCCCCAGTTCTGACATAGCTTACAGATAAGAGGACACTTAGTGCTGGCATGATCATTTGTGTTACAGAATACACAACTTGTGGAATTCATCTCTTAACTACTATATTTCTCCGGGATTACTTTTCTAAATGCATTTCTCAGGATCTAGTTATACTTCAAGGCACATCATAGAATCTAAATCTTTAGGCATACTAGAGGATACATGAAAATTAGTTCTCCAGATATTCTTTAGAGCATAGAATCTAATTCAGCGGGCATGCATCAAGAAACAAAGTAAAAGTGCTTCTACCATCACCAGAAAACCAGCGTAATCACCTAAAATAAGTAATATTTGTCAGACTGAGGAAGTATTATGTGAGTCGGTGGAGGGACGTTTTTATAAAAAAAACTTGACTCTTTCTAAAAATTAATTCATAAAATAAAATAAATGCATTTTCTTTATCCTCACGCGATTTTTCTGATCATGATTTAACTTTTTTTTTAAATTGAGAATGATGTAAAATTTGATTTTGGGAAAAATGATATTTTGTCCAGATTGAGTTTCAGGGTAACCGCCAAAAAATCCTTGGAAAAAAGTTTCCGGAAAAAAGTCCTAAAATTTCACACTAAAAAAGTACTGTGGAAAAAAGTCCTTTTATTAAAAAGTCTCAGGAAATAAAGTCCTACCAATTCAAGACTTTATTTTCTAGGACTTTTTTTCTGGCTCCAATATGATTTTATACTAAAAAGTCCTCGGAAAAAAGTCCTCTAACAAATGAAAATGCATGATTCACAATGGAAAAAAGTCCTGGTTGTAAACATCCTATCAATAATCATAGGTTTTCAGGGGCTTGATATTTAAACACCGTTGGCTAAATATTTATTCAATATGGAAAAAAGTCCTTTTTATGAAAACTTCTCAGACTTAACCTCATTTATATGTATATATTTATCAAGAGTTTAGTTAGCATTTTCTTTTTCATATTACTTAAGAATATAGAACTAGCCCTGTATATGATGTACATAGTACACTTGTACGGGGGATTTTATACATAACTTTTATTAGGACTTTTTTTCCGCAGACTTAATTTACTGAGTTCAAATTTCCCGAGACTTAAGACATTATTTCTAGATTTTTCTTTTCCTAGGATTTATTTTCTTCAGGACTTTTTTTCCTGAGATCTTATTTCCTGAGACTTTATTGGCAGCCCTCATATTATTTTAGGAAAAAAAGTCCCAGGAATCCAAAACACAGGACTTTATTTCCAGTGACATTTTTTCCAAGGACTTGAGAAAATTCGGACTTTTTTTCCAAAGTTTTTTTTTCCAGGTTTTTTCCCCAGAAACTTTTTTTCCCGGGACTTTCTTTCATAGATTCGAGTTTCAGATATATGAGAATGGGCTTTTGCATAAATTTGGTTAGCTATACACAAAAAAAAAGATCAATTTTGATATGAGGCTACTCACACCAAACTACATTGAAAGAGAAGGTACATTTTAAGCAACATTACTGGTTCGACTTTGTAACCGCGTACCTCCTCCAATTTATAGATTTAATGAGCACAAGTTTGAGAAAAGCAAATTTATCCCGTATCCGAGCTGAAAACTTTTGAATAGTGGATATCAGGATTAATGCTTAATCCACTCTTTTTCTTAATCTCCAGATTAAATATGGCTTGTTTTCCTCATGAATTTAATCTCCAGATAAGTCAACAGATCGGGATTAAGGATATCACATTCTAAAGTTTTCAGCTCTGAGCTGAAAACTTTAGAATGGTGGATATCAGGATTAAGGCTTAAACCACTCTTTTTCTTAATATCCAGTTTAAATATTGCTTGTTCTCCACATGAATTTAAACTCCAGATAAAGGACTGATCTGATATCTGGATATTTCATTCTAAAGTTTTCAGCTCAGGTCACATATTAGAAATTCAAAACATTTGTGTTATCACTACTCTTTAATAGAAGGAGTTGATGGTAAAAAATATAAGATATCAATCTTACATGCAATTTAATTTAGTTTGACGCGTACCGACCTCCATTTTGACAAATGGAATTTCCCCTTTTAAGTTTTTTTCTGAGTTTAAAGGGAGTGTTTGTGAAAATGAAAGGGGTATAGGCTTAAGTCGAAAAATTTTCGATGGTGATTGCACTAATCTTACTTCTATCTGTTACGTCTAAGGAGAAAATGTTTTAAAACGACTCATACAGAAGAATGTAGCGAGGTGGGGAAGGCAAGCCGCACCCGTATAGCCTCCAACCTTCAATTTACTCACATACTTGCGGCAACGAGCTCACCCCTAGCGCTTTTGTAGCCGCACCCATATATCTTCCGCTAAAATGTCTTGTGATTTTCTCCTAAATTATAATATTTTGTACATGTCGGCTGATGTTATTCTTCTCTAAAAACGTTTTTGAAGGAAGAGAGAACTTGCATTTTTACCAGAAATAACACAGTTTTGCGTGCAATTGATTTTAGATAACTTAAAACCGAATCGCACGCAAAACTGCGTTATTGAATTTCTCCTTACCCTTAAAAACATTTTAGAGACGGTCAAACATCAGCCGTCATGTACAAAATATTACTTGTTAAGAGGAAATCGAATTTTTTAATAAAAAAGGGGACGGTGGAGTCCTATTTGATGTTGGAGGGGGGGGGGGGGGGCCCCCCCTTGTTTTTTGGTGGGAAATCATCCAATTTTTTAACTGCACGTCTAATCAGTGATCTTTTTTCCTAAAATAAAAAAAAATTTGACAAAAATGACCTCTTATGACCTATAATGACATTCAATGACCTGCGTTAGAAATTGTTTCAACTATGACTTCATGCATATCAAACGAAAGCTAGGAACCCAGGCAATACTAGCAACAAATTCAGTGTTTGACCTTCTAATGACCTATAACGACCTCTAATGACATTCAAATTGATAATTTTATAAGCTTGGCTTTATGTATATCAAATGAATGCAGGAACCCAAATAATACAGTAAAAGAAACAAATTCAGTAATTGACCTTCTAATGACCTCTAACGACCTATAACGACCTTTAATGATCTTCAAATTGAAATGTTACAACTATGGCTTTATGCATATCAAACGAAAGCTAGGAACCCAAATAATACAGTAAAAGCAACAAATTCATTGTTAGAAGGTCATTCTAATGACCTCTAATGACCACTTTTAACCTTCAAATTGAAAATGTTTTAACTATAGCTTTATGAATATCAAACGAAAGCTAGGAATCTAAACAATACAGTAACAGCAATGAATTCATTGTTTGACCTTCTAATGACCTCTAACGACAAACGAAGACCTCTAATGACCTCCAAATTGAAAATGTTTTAACCTTGCTGTGAAAACAAACAAAAAAATTTAATAGTAGAAACGTCAAAAATATTGAACGAATTTCTGGGGGGGGGGGTAAATATTATTTCTTGGCTGGGTTCCTAGCTTTTGTTTGATATGCATAAAGCCATTGTTGAAACATTTTCAATTTGAAGGTCATTGAAGGTTGTCATAGGTCCTTACAGGTCATTAGAAGGTCAAACACTGAATTTGTTGCTGTTACTGTATTATTAGGGTTTCTAGCTTTCACTTGACATGCATAAAACCAGTCAAAAATTTTCAATTTGGAGGTCATAAGAAGGTCAATTACTTAATTCGTTGCTGCTACTGTATTGCCTGGGTTCCTACCTTTCCTTTGATATGCATAAAGCCATAGTAAAACAGGTCATTATAGGTCGTCATAGGTTGTTACAAGATCATTCGAAGGTCAAACAATGAATTTGTTATGTTACTGTATTATTTGGGTTCCTAGCTTTCATTTGACAAGCATAAAGCCATAGTTTAAAAAAACTTTTAATTTGAAGGTAATTTGAGGTCATTAAGAGGTCATTAGAAGGTCAAACACTGATTCGTTGCTTTTTCGGTAATATTTGGGTTTCTAGTTTTCATATACATAAATATTATTTCTTGGCTGGTTTCCTACCTTTTTTTATATGCATTAAGCCATGGTTAAAACATTTTCAATTTTAAGGTTATTAGTGGTCATTAGAAGGTCAAACACTGAATTCATTGCTTTTTCTGTATTATTTGGGTTCCTAGCTTTCATTTCATATCTGTAAAGCAATACTTATAGCATTATCAATTTAAATGGCATTAGAGGTTGTTATAGGTTGTTAGAAGTGATTGGAAGGTCATACACCGAATTCGCTGCTACAACTGTATTGCCTGGGTTCCTAGCTTTTTTTTATATACATATAGCCAAGGTTATAACATTATCAATTTGAAGGTCATTAGAAGTCGTAATGGGACATTAGAAGGTCACACACTAAATTTGTTGCTACTACTGTATTGTCTGGGTTCCTAGCTTTCGTTTGATATACATTAAGCCAAGGTTATAACATTATCAATTTGAAGGTCATTAACGGTCGTTATAGGTCATTAGAACACTGACTGAATTCGTTGCTACTACTGTATTGCCTGGGTTCCTAGCTTTAGTTTAATATGCATGAAGCCATAGTTCAAACCATTTCTAATTGTCAAGATCATTAAAGGCCATTAGAGGTCATAAGTGTCAAATTATTTTTATTTTAGGCAAATAGATCACTAATTAGGCGTGCAGCCAAAAAATCGGATGATTTGAACCAAAAATGAAGGCAGGGACCCCCCCCCCCCTCATCAAATAGGACATCTCCACCATTCCTTTTAACAACTATTGCCCCAGTGAGCGATAATGTTTACTTATATTACCAAAATAAACAAACAAACAAACAAACAATTAACCAAAATAAAATATAATTAATATGTTTAAGTAATACTAGATATGCCTTGACGTCTTTAAAATCTTAAATTAACGCTGCATTCCTCTTTAATAAGCATTCAAAAGTAAAGAACGTTTTGCCGGAAGATATATGGGTGCGGCTAAGGAAGCGCTACTGGTGAGCACAAATTGCCCCGCAAGTCGATGTTTGTGAGTAATTTGTGGAATGGATGCTATACAGGTGCGGCTTTTGTCTTTCCTCCATCACGTAGCATCCATAAATATTCAGAAAGTTGCAAATTTGACTCGGATTGTAAAACAATCAATTTAATTCCGAACTTATAAAACATTCAAATATTACAACCTAAATAATCATCGATTTTTTTTTTCAACGCATTCGCATAAAGTTGATATTTCATATTTTCATTTTTTTTATGATCCGAGAGTTACTTTTGAAAACATTCATTGTTTCGAGGATATTTGATAATGAAGACAATATTTTCCAGGAATTTTCGAAAATCTAGCGCCACCCGTGAACACAAGTTGTAATCGTACTGTAAGCGAAATATAATCTACTAGCCTTAGAGGGCGCTTCGCGCCCATCTTCTAAATTTAATAGTGAACATGTACCTTAAGTGTACGTTGTAAAACAAAACAAAAATAATTCGCGGATTTTCACAAAAAATTTCGTGGATTTTCAAAATTTTCAAAAATTTAATGAAGATCGAATTTTGAAATTTGGATCATTCATAAACCTTCCCTGTGGTCACGTGATGTCCCACAAAAAATTTGGGCCCGATCGGTTCAGCCGTTTTGACGTTTATTGGATACAAACAAACAAACACCAAGACAGACAAGCCAAATTTATATATCTATATATAAATTTGGCTTGTCTATCTGTTTGTACGGAGGCATAAGTTTAAGTGACTGACGACTGTCCATTTATATTTTATAGTGGCATGTCAAAATTAAACAGTTTTCCAGCCAGAAAAACGGCGATATCTTCCACATTATTAATCTTGCAGTTGCCTGTCATGATTTACAATAGCTAGCTATTCGGAGAGGAACGGTAGGAGTCGTAGGAGCTGGGGGAATCATGTTTTAGGATAGAAAATATACAAATAAATTTAGTTACCTAATTACAAAACGATTTAAGAAGATTTAGCAGAACTTTGGAGTAGGGAAGGAGACTGGTGGAACGAAGCAGGTTTATGTGAGTAAACCATGATCCTTGATTCTGACGCTCGGACTTGAGATATTCAAATCCTGGTTTTGAATTGAGCAGAAACAAGATTGACTATACAGTGTATACTGTATGGTATAAACACGTTCTTTGAAATGGTAGGATGAATACTGGAATCATCCAGTTCTTGTTACAGCTGGGTTTCCTAGGACCCGAACGAGTATGAGAAGGAGAGAGAGAGAAAACTGTAATGCTAGGACTAGGAGCCCCGCTCCTGGTAGGATGTATCACTAGGAGCACTGGCTGTATCTAGGGAAGCTAGAAACCTTTCAACCTGCTCCGGTGTAAACTTGTAGCATATCACATGTTTCAGTTCACAGCATATAACTTGCAAGGCGTTCTGCTTACAGTACAGATTACAGAATAGCAAGTTTTTAAAATACTATTCTTAATTTTTACTATTTACATTGAGTGTTTACTGTTTATTGCTGAATGTTAACTTCAAGTTCCAGGTGTATATATTTACAGGCGCAGTAACCCTGTAAGTATAGCGTAGTGGATTATACTGCTCCAGCTCACTGCTGAGCTGCGCTGCATATATATATATATACATGCGTATATATATGGTTGTTAGAAGTGATTGGAAGGTCATACACCGAATTCGCTGCTACAACTGTATTGCCTGGGTTCCTAGCTTTTTTTTTTATACATATATTTATTTTCTTCAGGACTTTTTTTCCTGAGATCTTATTTCCTGAGACTTTATTGGCAGCCCTCATATTATTTTAGGAAAAAAAGTCCCAGGAATCATATATATACATGCGTATTGCGTAGGTGCGGGACTTGATACTTGACTTGATACAAATGGTAAATACACATGAAATTTACAAGCTTTAAAGCCGGGGAAAATGTAAATTCGTGAAGGGAGGGTAGTATGATTTCGGGCCTGTTTACGCCCCTATTAAAGTGAAATGGATCCATTTACACTGTACAATTGCGCATATGTCTTTATTCATTGAACTAGTTTAAATCCTTTAATTAGTCAACTTCCTATTTCAGAGTTTTCTGTTTATCACCGCAAAATTTATTAAATATTAATAAAAAGGATTTATTAAATTATTAGTATTATTGCTCAAAAAAGAATAGATGATCACCTACATTTTTACCAAAGAGAAAAGAATATATATTAGAGTGGAATTTAGAAAATCCTTCGGTATGAATTTTATTTTGTCAGTCCCTTTCAGCCTGAAAGGGAGTACAAAGTCTACAAATCATAAATGTTCACAAATTATATGCAGTAGAGTACATAAATACAGTATGTTCCCTAGACTATCCATTTCAATTTCGAATTTTTTAAAGCTGTCAAATAAACTTTATAAAATGAATTAGTTGAATAGAAAACATCATTTGATTTATAGTTATAACGGAAAATCATCGTTTGTGAAGTGAAAGGCATAGAGCCTATGTGAAATGATCATTGGTCAATTATGAAACCAGCCTATTTTATAATTTGGTTTTCTTTTAATATTGATTTTAGATTTTCTATTAAATGATGTTCCAGGGCCCAAAAGTCTATAAAGCACAAATATGTGAAGTACACCTGCAGTATGGAAACAGTACAACGAAATGGCCGTTTGACACTTTTTCCTAGTAAATTCCACTCTAAGATATTCTATTCTCTTTGTTTATAAAACCAAGAAATTGTAATGGATATGTCTAGGGATCATAATGTGATATTTTAATGTACTGTGTATAGTGTGTGAACATGTACATGAATTGTACACTTTAAACTCCCTTTCAGACTGAAAGGGACTGACAAAATTCATACCGAAATTCCTTTCTTTTCATATTCTCTGTTCTGTGATCATAAGTCCTTATTATTTTATTAAGGAGAAAATTCATTTTGTTTATTATGGAAAATTTGTTTTAAATGTGTCGATAATAAACAAGAACTTGGAAAGGAATTGAGTTTTTGTAACAAACTCTGATTTTCTAATTTCAATATCCTTGCAACCGTCGTAGACCTTTAATATTTCAAACTATGAATGCTATTAGATCAAATAATGTAAGTTTGAAATATCAAAGGTTTACATCATAAGGTTAAAGAGATATAGGTGTTACTAAAGTTGAATTTGTGGCAAGGACTCAATTCCTTTACTGCTTTTTGTTCAATCTGTAGGTGGAGGCCCAAATATTTTTTCCGCGCTCTCGTGTGCATTTATGGGCCCCTCCCTGAGCAATTGGTTTAATCCGCCCCCGTGGGACGGAGTTTCCCCCCCCCCCAAGAAAATTATTGCTTTGCTTCCCTCAAAAACTATTTTGGCTTGCAGATGATATTGTTAAAAATGTTAAGATTGTTTAAGGTTATGGTTTACAGGTGCAGGGAATGCATTTTAAAAAACGAAACTGTCTTTTAAACTATATATGTATGTCTAATTATAAAACTATCTAATTATCTAATATCAATATTTTGTATAATGACACTGTCCATGTAAACCCTGTACATAGTATTATCTTTAATTAAACATTATTGAAAATCAATTAGCCAGGCCTATCTCCTTCTATAAAATATCAGTTTAGAAAATCTCATTTATATATATATTTTATATAAAGTAGTAATCTCTGTTGGTTTCTTTGAAATGAACCCCTTGACCGATTTGCCACAACTTTTGTTTGGGGAATTCGGTAGAACAAGAGAAATGTTCTTAGCTTGGTTTAGAAGTGTTAAGTTGTATAGGTAGACTTTTATAGGTAAACTTGTTTGCAGGCAAAGGTGGGTTCCTGCGCTAGATATAAAAGAGTGTCATAAACAAATGTACTATATGTGTTTAATTTAAAATTAATGTTTAATGTGACCCTTGGATTAAATAAAATAGATGGCTTCGTATCCCTCATAATCAACATGTATATTTGGAACCCAGCTTTGTCTGGAGTTTTCCTTACGAAAGTCAACCAACTTAACTTCGAATCTTCCAACCAGACTGATATGAGTACATTACCTTGCATGGCTCTATCTAGTTTCCAAATCAAAATTTGAGACAAAAAGGTCCTGGGGTTCCTGAGTTATGTTCGGACATCTATGCAAATAAACAACATACAGGCAAATACAGATACTTTATATACATATTTATTTTTTACAATTTATTTTTAAATCAAAAATATTTAACCAAATTTGCAAAAGAGCATTGTTATTACATATATATAAATGCACACAATACAACCTCATTAACTGGACGTTGATATTTACGGGCATCTCTACAAATTGAAATCTAATGGGCACGGGCTACGCCGGGTACTTAGTTAATTTATTATAAAACCTTTTCATTTTAAAATATTTTTTATTTTCAATCTTATCGATGGTGCGTTCATGGCTTATGATGTCCACTGTCCATGGTCCAGTGTCCAAGATGTTAAAACTTTAAGTAAAAGAGAAATATTCGTCCATAGTATTCAAGGTCCGTAGTGTTCTTGACCGAAAGTGTTCATGGTCCATATAAGTGTCTAAGGTTTATGGTCCACAGTGTTTAAGGTTCATGGTTCATGGTCCATGGTGCCCATGGTTAATAGTTTGCATGGTTCAAAGTGTCCACAGTCCATAGTGTTTATGGGCCATGGTTCATAGTGTTCATGGTCCGTAGTGTCCATGGTCCATAGTGTACATGGTCCATAGTATCCCTAGTTTATAGTGTCCATGGTCCAATGTGTCCATTGTCCATAGCGTCCATATAGCCCATAATGTCTATGGTCCATAGTGTCCATGGTTCATAGTGTCCATGGTCTATTGTGTCCAATGTCCATATGGTCCGTATAGTCCATAATGTCTATGGTCCATAGTGTCCATGGTCCATTTTGTCTATTGTCCAAAGCGTCCATATAGTTCACAATGTCTATGGCCCATTGTGTGCACGTATGAATGTTTTTTATCCTTTCAATAACACATATCTATTATTGTCCATGGAACTCGTTTATTTCTTGTTGTTTTTGTTTTTCTCTTCCTTTAATTCACTAAGTGTTAACCCTGTAGTTTTTACTTGGCGCCTCTATAGAATACAGAAGCAGGGTATTGATAATATATTGATCTTCTAAGAGACAAATAGTCTAGGGTGAGTTTTTTTATCCTTTTTAAATTTAAGATTTTTCGGTTTTACTTTCTGAAAAATAAGTGTAAAATATTCATTTAAATTTGTTTTGCTCTCCCCAGGTGCCAAAAAAATCTGACAGGTTTTAAAAGATTGTAATATGCTCTAAATGAAGTAGATAATATATATATACATACATGGGAGACCCACTAAGGATGAGGGTTTGTTCTGATTTTGTTTAATATAAATGGTTCTCCGTTCTATGCATCTGTTTACCATTAAATAAAACAATTTTCAAGGCTGTCGATCAAACCTTTTTTTGAAAATAGTTTAAGGTCGTCCTAAAAGTCTCATTCTTTCTGGGTTACCCTGTACATTATATCAAATATTGATGTTTTTGTCTAATATCTAATGCAGATTAATATTAATGGAGATATTACATACTTAACGTCCTTGTTTTTATACTCGGCAGACATTAGTAATGGAGCTTTGTAATAAAGTGGCCTTTAATGGAGCATTGTAGCATTTTTAATGGAGCTTCAGTATCTCCAACTGTTTGCATGGAGCTTCAGTATCTCCAGCTGTTTAAATGAAGCTTCAGTATCTCCAGCTGTTTGAATGGAGCTTCAGTATCTCCAGCTGTTTTAATAAAGCTTCAGTATCTCCAGTTGTTCGAAAGAAGCTTCAGTATCTCCAGCTGTTTGAATGAAGCTTCAGTATCTCCAGCTGTTTGAATGAAGCTTCAGTATCTCATGCCGTTTGAATGAAACTTCAGTATCTCCAGCTGTTTAAATGAAGCTTCAGTATCTTCAGCTGTTTGAATGAAGCTCAAGTATCTCCAGCTGTTTGAATGAAGCTTATAATCTCCAGCTTTTTGAATGGAGCTTCAGTATCTACATATGCTAGAATGGTAGTTCAGTATCTACACCTGTTTGAATGGAGCTTCAGTATCTACAGATGCTAGAATAGAGCTTCAGTATCTACAGATGCTAATGGAGCTTTAGTATCTACAGCTGCTATAATGGAGCTTTAGTATCTACAGCTGAAAGAACGGAGCCTTATAATCCAGCTACTATAATGGATCTAGTATCTCCAGATGCTAAAATTGAGCTTCAGCAATTTTAGCTGCTGAATTGAAGTTTTAGTATCTACAGCTGCAAGAATTGAGCCTTAGTATCTCTAGCTAGCTTCTAGAATGGAGCTTCAGTATCTACTTCTGCTAAAAAAGAGCTTCAGTATCTACAGCTTCTAGAATAGAGCTTCAGTATCTACAGCAGCTAGAATTGAACTTAAGTATCTACAGCAGCTAGAATGGAACTTAAGTATCTACAGCTTCTATAATGGAGCTAAAGTATCTACAGCTGCTAGAATGGAGCTTCAATATCTATAGCTGCTAGAATGAAGCTTTAGTATCTACTGCTGCTAAAATAGAGATACAGTATCTACTTCTTCTAGAATGGAGCTTCAGTATCTACAGCAGCTAGAATGGAACTATACTAACTCTAGCTGCGAGAATGTTGCTTTAGTATCTCCAACTGCTAAAATGGAGCTTCAGTATTTACATCTGCTAGAATGAAGCTTTAGTATCTACAGCTGCTAGAATGGAGTTGCAGTATATACTGCTGATAAAATGGAGCTTCCTTATTTACATCTGCTAGAATGGAGCTTCAGTATCTACAGCTGCTAGAATGGAGTTTTAAAATCTAGAGCTGCTAGAATGAAGCTTCAGTATCTTTATCGGAGAAAATAGAGCTTCAGTATCTTCAGCTGCTAGAATAGAGCCTCAACATTTATAGCTGCTAAGATGAAGCCTCATAATTTACATTTGCCAGAATGGAGCCTCAGTTTTTTCAGCAGCTGCTAAAATGGAGAAAATGGAGTGCAAGTAATGGAAAGATTAAGAGAAAACCTGAAATAATTATAAATATTAATGAAGAAAATAATTGGGGCTTAGTAAAGGAAAAGAGAATAATGTCTATATGTAGTAATAGACTGAATACAAGAAAAAGAACTAATGTTAAAGGAGTTAAAGTTTGATAGATTTGGGACGGAATTCCCCTCGATTATCTAATCAAACCATTTCTACAAGTTTACCCATAAAATATCCCAGTCAATCTCCGGACCTGGAGTTCGACCGATCCAGGTTTAGGTGATAATTCTCCGGGTCCGATATATCTCTTCTCAGCTCCGTCTCGAGGGAGTAGAACCACGCAAAACAATCATTCTGCTTTCTAATCATGTTCAGGGCTATCATCAGTTATTTGTTATACTTTGACCAGTACTAACCATGATCCCTGATCATTGAACACGATATTGATATTTACAGTGAGTCCCATAAAACTGTTAGAAAAGATTTTTAATTGAAAACATTATCATTTTTAAGTTGTTTCAAGTTCTAGCTTATAGTCGGATAATGACAACAAATTGTAATGTTCTTTGATTCTATATTCTTTAACATTTTAACTTCACATACCCCTGAATACTACACGTATGCAATATTTTACTGCATCTATGCAATATTTATTCGGACTTTGTTCCTGCTAAACTTTCCCGAACATATCTAAGATAAGACAGACCTGAACATGCCTACTATGAGAGAAGAATATCCCAAATTATAGTTTTCCACAAACCACCAGGGAGATAGGATTAGTAAATAACATATTCTTCCCCATTAGTTCCCATTATACAGCCAACCTGATACCATCCTTTAGCTAACAAGCACCTAGCTAACCATTCTTTAGCTAGCCATCTTCTAGCTAACCATCCTCTAGATAACCATCTTCTAGCTAACCATCCTCTAGCTAACTATCTCTAGCTAACCATCCTCTAGCTAACCATCCTCTAGCTAACCATTCTCTAGATAACCATATACAATCTTCTAACTAACAATCCTTTATAATTTTTTTAGTGTGATATTTTTTCTCGGGTATTAATTTACTGTAATCCAGTCAATCCAGCTAGCGTAAAAGTTTCATAGCATTATTTGGCTAACTTTTAATTAACAGTGTAGTCGATATTATCTTCAGCCTAAGAGGATATAATATTTTTATCTTCTTTAATAAAATTAAACCCTAATTACATTATCATACAAGGGGATTTCAATACAATACATGACGGTGCTGTACTGTATTACATTGCATATACGATGAGGGTGGGGGTGCAGTGCATCCATGAGCCCCGAAAACTGACCTTCGGAGCCTCTGATTCGCATAATGGCCTCCAATCCAATCAAAATCGTCTCGAAACCTTATGCTACGTCTTCCCAACTCTTTCTCACGTCCAACAATTCGATTTCAAAAGACAAATATTTGGCTTTTACATCCACCAAAAGCCTTATTTCGAAAAATCTTAGTATGATCATAAAGTTTTTAATGGTAAATAAACATGTCGTATTAAAAAGTCTACTTTTATTGAGATTTAGACTTCTTATTTTGATTTTCTAACTTTCACAAATTCCTAAACTTGTGCAGAACTATTGCAGCTTTATATAAAGAAAGACAAATTTTATATCATTGACAGGTGTAGCATGTACAAATCTAATTAGACTAACACTAATTCACAAAACTTAGAAATTTAGAAAAACAAAATAAGAAGTCTAAATCTCAATTAAAGTAGACTTTTTGACACAAATTGTTTATGTACTTTTAAAAACCTTATAATCATGTCGAGATTTTTCGAAAAAAAGGCTTTTGGTGGATGTAAAAGCAAAATATTTTTTTTTTGGGAAATCGGAATGCTGGACGTGAGACAGAGTTGGGGAGCCTGGCAGACGTAGCATGAGGCTCGGAAACGATTTGACTGGCTAGAAGTTGGCTAGGAGGCCATGCTGCAAATCAGGAGGTTCCGAAGGTCAGTTTGCGGGGCTCATGGATGCTGTGCATCCCCACCCTCATACAATATATATATAAATGAATGTTAATCCTCGGATTTTTATGGAGTCATTTGCATTAAAGTTTAACTATTAATTTGTAACTGTAAGGAATACATCTTTATATTTAAAGATTGATGAAGTTTCCTAACTACTTTACAGTGGTTACTCCTATTTGGGAGGTGGTGTGTAAGCCTGTCAGCACTTATATAGTTAATCTGCTGACATTGACAAGATCGGAAACAATTTGCTGACAAAGTTAAAAAATGAAAATATAAAATTACATGCAGTGCAAACACTATAAAAATTTTGCAGTGCAGAGATCGACTAAATTTGATGAAGGGTTTTCTATTTCACAACTTAACCCCCATTACAAGAGGATAGGGGGTGCCACAACAATTTCCAATTTTACCACCGGCACTTTGCTTCGCGGCATGCGCGCAATGTGTAATCGTATACCATAACAATCACAACATTAAGGAACTAAATATTTAATATTTGTTTAATTATTTTCAGATTCTTTAAATTTAAAAATGAGGCAAGTTTGTATAAAATGTTAAATTGCCATATATTTTTTTGGGGGGTTTTTAATTGGATAATTTAATTTTTTTAAGGATATTTTTGTTTATTTACCTCCAGTCTCCAGTTTGCTGTATCTACCTCCAATCTTTACCCTCCTCCATTAACAAGGTTGGTTTATATTTAAACAAACAGGGTGTCCCACGAAACATTGGTGAATAGTTTAAAAATGTCTTCTTCCATAATTTGATAAGTTGTTTGATACTAAAGAGACTAATAACATTTTTTATATGACAGTTATATTTTAGTAAAAGTGATTTCACAGAAAAATATTTATGAGTTAAACATTTTTTAAAAGAAATAAACTGCAAAAAGTCTTTAATATCTAATACAGTATGTGGAAGAAGCAGGGGGGGGGGCTGGATCTTAGCTACCTCTCCGTGGATATTAACCATTGATCAATAACGTAGTCTAATGTGTAGCTCGAAAGGTGTTAAATTCTGATTATTTCCTCCATTGTTTCATTAGCAAACTCCGCAAGTCACTTTCCCGAGAAATCACGATTAAAATATTCTACTTTCAAAGAGAAAATTATCTCGTACCTTCGTAATCAGAGGTTTAAGGATACCATTGTGAACCATACATCCCTCTCTATTTAACGGAAAAGTTGAAATTATATCTACATTTTTATTAAGTTTTTTGATTAAAAACCTATTTCTGTTTAAATGAAAATAAATATTTTCAGAAATCAGCCCCGAGTGTAATATACAGATTGATCTTTGAGAGTGAGGAGAACGTGGCCTGTACAATTAGTAAAGGACTAGCGTACATCATCACTCTTTATACTATAACCTCGTTGGGAAGAAGACATTCAAAACTTTTCACCAACTGTCTAATGGTTTCTTTATAAAAGATACAATTGCGTTATACTAGAGACAAAAAACGACAAAAAACGTTTTAGGATAGAAATACAACAATTTACCTTAAACTTACGTCTACAGTTCCTTTAAATAAAAACGTCGAAAATGTTAGAAGATTGTTTTATTTTGTATCTTTATGAGGGATTTTTATTACTTTAAACTCCAATTCAAATTATCGAAATGTCACTGAATTACATTTTTTGTTATGCAACTCATGGAATCAGACCGACCCCGGGCCCTAATTTTATGTGGACCTCATGTGGAACATAAAAATTGGGGGGGGGGGGGGAACTGAAAAATCCGCCAAAAATTGAAAATCATTTCAGAACAACAGTTAAAACTAAATCATTTAGGGGAACGGGAGTTCTAAAAATGCCAAGAATTGCATATCTAACTATGTATATTGTATATTGTATATTGAACTATGTATATTGTATATTCTATATTGTAAATTAAACTATGTATGTTGTATATTGTATATTGAACTATGTATTGTATATTGTATAATGTATATTTGATATTAAACTATGTTTATTTTATGTTCGATAAGATTTACGAAGTATTTTTTTAAGGTACTTATAGACGTCTCAGCACTGTATTCATCCCGTTTGTTTTTTCTCCGAACAGACTTCAATCATCAAACTTTTTATTTCTATATAATTCGCATTTTCCCGGAGGTTGTTTAGCTTCATTATCACAGCACAGGAACGTTTTTAATACCAACCCAGGAAAGAGGAGACTTGGGATGCTCGATACACAAAAATTCAGGCCTAAAACTTTCTACAAAAAGTAGACACCTTTGACATGATCCATAATGCATTAGAGGAGAATAATATGGACAAGGTAATTGTCTACATGTGGACTAAAAGGGAAAAGGTTTAAAGGGACTGTGAAGGAAAAATGAAAGGGGGTATAGGCTGAAAGCTAATCACTTTAGCTCTTGATCGCGACCCATCTGATGTTCCTGTCTCGAGAAATTGATATAAAACTGTGTTAAAATTCTAGGAAAGTTCATATATGTAAAATTGATAAAATCTTAAAATTAAATTACGTGAGCAGAACTATCACCAATGGCAGAGCAGTATACAGATCACGTGTCTCCGCCTGTATCACGTGACCACTTTACTGCATTGCCATTGGTGGAATTTCTGGTCAAGTAATACGGACGTATAAATAATATTATGAATGAAATCTATTAAAAATAGAAATAACAAATATAAAAGTAAACCTAATTTACAATTAGCTTTCTCTGGGATATCATCGTTTTCAGATTGGTTGCTTATTTGCTGAATTTTATCTTTTTAAACCTACTTCTTTTATACAAAATTGTATATAAATTAATTTTTGTATAAATTTGACAAAGATGTAAATCAATTTATCGAGATAGGAACATCAGATATAACTTTCATGGGTCGCGATCGAGAGCTAAAGTGATTAGCTTTCAGCCTATACCTCCTTTCATTTTTCCTTTACAGTCCCTTTAATGGAGATTGTTGGCGGAAAATGTAAATATCCAGGAAAAATCCACAAAACCCCCACTATAAGTCCACACAATTGAAAGTTTCTCAGACCAAATTCGCGAGGTTTCTTAGTTGATGAAGTTTAATGAGTTTGGCATATGAAATGGTGATGCATACAGTGTTGTAAAGCAAGATTTGAAAAATGGCAAAGATTTGGACTACATTTGCTCCAAAGAGGTCCTGGGAAAAAATATAAATTGGTTTGCTGAAACGTAGATTACAACTATACAAACACTCAATAAGGGCTTGCTCTCCTTTGAAAATTTAAAGGAATTGAGTTTTTACCACAAACTCTGATTTTCTAATTTCAATATCTTTGCAACCCAATATTTATTTAATATTTCAAACTATAAATGCTATTAAATCAAATAATGTAAGTTTGAAATATCAAAGGCTTACATCATGAGGTTGAACAGATATAGGTTTTACAAAAACTGAATTTGTGGTAAAGAATCAATTCCAACCTTCAAACTTATTGATTATTCCTCGTATACATATTGTTTATTGTATATTGTTTATTGAATAATGAACTATTATATTGTATATTTTATAAGTACATTTATTGTTTCTAGATGTAACTACATGATAAAAACTAGTACGTATAAAAGGAGATGAGGTCTTCTCTGGGTCCAGAATCTAACGCTCCTGATTTTCGGATTTTGTAAGCTTCTTTCGGGGATTTCATCTTTACAATATTGTATATTATACTGTATATTCTATTTTGTATATCGTATATGTATATTGTATATTTGAGATTCAAGTGAACTAAACATCTCAGTGATATATTACCAGACAACTAGAGTCAAATTATACAATTCTACGATCCAGGGGGTTTCCAGGGGTTTCCGGGGGCTATTCCGAAGTTTAAAGGGTTTATCAAGGAGTTCAGGGGCTTCTTATCTCTTATAAAGAAGAAAAAACTTAATTTAATTTTATATACAATATTTTGTTCTCTCGACTCATGATATCATGCTTAAAGAGAAACTATCGGAGAAATGTTAAAAAGTGTTTATTCATCCCTGTAATCATCCCATCCTAGTCCTATACTCTTTCATCATATCAGTTCCTCGTATATCTTTAAACTGTTCAGATGTTAGTTTCTCAGTTCTCAATATTATACACAGGGTGGTCCAGTAAACATAACAAGTTTTGGCAGGGAATGACAAGTAGACTTTTTGTATTAATTTGCGGTATCTTTTCATCAATCTAGATTTTTAAGTATTATTTTTAATCAATATTTATTATACTACATCTAGAGTTATAATCCATTTCCAGAGGTTTATAAGTTATGACCGGACATGACACAATATATAAATATCCAAAATTTAAACAATATCTTTGTCGCTTTAAATATGCAAAGGAAGGAATTTATCCCTTAAATCTTTTAAGTTGTGCAAACCTTTTATAATCAGAAATATGCCAAAAACCATCTTTAGTTTGTCTTCCTCTATTGTCCTGTTTCGTTAACTCATGTCATATTGTTTATCTAGCTGTTCTTTACATTGGGATGCCATCAACTCTGAGTCAGCCTTCGCAAGAATTTAAAAGTTTTTACGTGAACTGTAAGCATAATTTCAAGTGACCCTCCATGCAAAGATGGTAATGCCCGATTCACAACGGTTCCCTTAAAAGCTTTGTCTGAAATTAATGATTATAATTTATAATTCTCTTCTTGCACATTGGTATTGAAGGAAATTATATAGGATTAATCCCTTTTAAACCTAAAAAAACGACAATATCTTCCACACTATTGATCAGACAAAAGGTCTCAAGGGTAGCTAAACTCTTATGAATTCAAGCATTGCCATTTTTGCATCTGCAATTACGCTTACAGTCCCTTTACGCTTTTAGTTTATGTTAATTAATAAAGAAACGCTAATTAATTTTACAGTATAATACTAGACTTCTAGCTGTTGAATTAACAATTTACATTTATATTGTGATCACACCAAAATAAAATTAATTCAATTTTAGTTTTAAAACTTGAATGTTTTCAAACACGACTCCTTTTGTTATAATATTTCTTTAATACAACAAGTTTATTTTTCAATTTTTTTTAAAATTAAAGCTCTAAATTTTAAGTTTAAGATGAATCAGTAATTCCACCCAAAAGTTAAATTCTTCATAGAATTGAGTTAACATTAACATTAACATTGTGATTGAATCACAAAAAATGGCAAAAGTGATTTAGTGATTATAAGTGTGAATGATTGAAATCATCTCAAAGATATAATTAAATATATATATAAATTACAGATGAACCAGTGATAAACAAAAAAACTTCAAAAATTATTTTTTGTAAAATGTTTAGTCTTGAAGCACTAGGAAACCCAAATAATTGAAAAAAAATACATTATTAAAAAAAACTTGAAACATTTTGTTTATAATATCGAGCGTATATCCGAAGCAATTTCGAATTAAAAAACTTTTTTGTTTTAAGAATACGATTAAAATTTTAAGAATATCTGACAAATTTTTATATCCTTAATATTCTATTTGAACAATATTTAAGGTTTTTTTTTATAAACTTATGCTTTTCTCAGAAATAGATTACAAATTTGTAAAAGATAGTTTTTGTTTATTTTGTGTTTTCTTCAGTTTTATGCATTCAATCATTTGCAGTGGTTAACTCATGCACCTCATTTTTTCAGGTATTTTATAAAATAATCCACAAAACAATTTAGTTGTAATGAAAACTTAGTTTGGATTTTTTTTTAATTGTCGACGCTTTTTCAAATGACTCTCAATATATGTTCCCAATAAACCATTGCCTAATCAAGGATGAATGAGATATCATTCTTTTTATCTAAAAATTGATTATTTTCTATTGTGGTTTCATTTCAGAATCAATATGATTTAAGGAAAAATATTATTATTATAAAGATTTATTCACACACAAAGATATAAATACATATATAAATGACTTTATGTTTATCAATTTAGATATATACCATTTGCATTATACATGTACGTATATCTTAATTCTGCATACATAAAATGTAGACTCGATCGCTCAAAAATGCGTCTACAATATAGTCCTTAGATAAAACTTTATAGCTTTTGACTATAAAGAATTAATGCTGGGTCTGATTTCATCAGTTCAGGTTTGATTTCAAGTGACCTACCATTTAAATAGTAATAAGCCACGGGCAGCCGGGTATTTGAATTTCCGAGTCGGGTCAACCTTTCCGGTCCCAGTTTGTACTGTATCGCCCGGACATCGGGTAAATGAAGCAGACACTAAATAGGACTAGCGGGTGCAACACAGTGCAACAAGGTTGACGCAGTCAGACTTAAGGTTGAATTTTCTTTTTCTAGTGGGTCAGGGATGCGTGAAGCGCGATTCTCAACGTTCATAAGATTTCCCACGTAGATACTAGATACAATAATATTTATTTTATTTTGAGAGACTTTATTTTGCATTTTTACTCACAATTTCATGATATTGGGAGTAAAAAGTTTCTTATTTGTTCAGAGGCAAAAAGTTACATTTTATACCGGCAAAGGACGTTCGAGATTAACAATCTTGAATTTGTACAAGACAGTTGCACAATTATATAATAGGAAATCTAGTCCAAGGAATTTTTTACGAGAAAGACATACAACTTTCATTTTCAAAGATGCCAGTCAGCTATATATTGTTAATACACACTTTCACTCAGATTACAATTTACAATTTAAGGGAAAAAATTCAATAGTTTTATTTAGATATTTGTAATAGTTGTAGGGTAGGATAGATTTTTTTTCTTTTTTTTTACATTAGACATTTAAAGTTTTAACGGAAAGTTATTTAGTGCTATAATAACGCGTTTAGCTCATATATATAGTGAATACTTATTTTATTATTTATATTTACAAATCAAATTTTCCCGGCCCTAATGATCTTAATAATATTTTCCATCAATTTCAAGACATCGTTTTATGTCGTTATTTTGATTAGAAACTCATCCGGTTAAATATTAGAAATTTAAAACATTTTTGTTCTTCTCTAAGCTCTTCAATAAGTGGAGTTATGTAAGATTTCAATTTTAAGTGCAATTTACTTTAATTTGACGTGATAGCTTATGTTTATTTTCAACATGTAGGTGTACAATCTGTGTAAGTCAGAGGTGTTCTCTAGAAAGGGGGGAATGGGGGGCACAGCAGACCCCCCTGGATGGATTTGAGAGTTCCCAACAAGTACAGAGCCCCGCCCTGGAAAGCAAAAAATTAAAGCCCGCACTAGACTAATTCATGAGCCCGCCCCTGGTGTATATTTTTTACTTTTCTATAATGCAGGGTGGAACTAGTTCTAAAGCTAAATCTTCTGACGGAGCTGGGTTGGATGATAATATCCCGGAGAAAGAGCTGAACCTGATCAGCTCCAACCAGGACGGCCGGATTATCCTTGATCTCTATTATGAAACCTTATGTCCTGACTCAAGGTGGGATATACAGGGTTTTCCACGAAACATGACAGTTGGTAAATAGTTTAGAATGTCTTCTTCCATAATTTGATAAGTTGTTTGATACCAAAGACAAAAATAAAAATATAATATGGGAGTCATGTTATAGTAAAATTGATTTCATAGTAAAATATATTTAAGCAAAGGATTTTTTTTAACGAAATAAACTGCAAAAAAACCTTTAATATCTTATACAGAATATGGAAGACGACATTCATAACTCTTTATTAACTGTCATGTTTCGTGGGACACTCTGTATGTACGTACAATGTATATTCAACGTAAACGTGAACGGTTGTCGACATTATGTCTAGAGACTCTTCATTAAAAATGAATATTCCCGATTCACAACGGTACCGATTAACCTTTGCTTGAGTAAATACAAAGATTTGAAGAACACCTTTTTGAATCTCCAGATATTAGTTTTCTTGTTTGATGAATTGTATAGATGTACTTAGTCAGAAGAGAACTTTAATCTAATAATTTGATAAACTAAGACGACATTTTGAATTGGTTTAGAGTTTTGCTTTTCATAATTCAAATATTTAGAACATAATATAAATATATATGTTTTCCCTTAAACAAATGGGATAAAGAACTCCAAACAATAAAAAACAACAGAGGCGTACTCAGTAAATACAACGCTTTCTAGAGGGTTTTCAGGCCCTAACGGGTGTTGACTGTTAAGTTGATACATGCAAAGGAAGAACAATATAACCCCCCCCCCCTCCTGGACAAATTCCGGTGCTGAAGAATAAAAGTAAGAGGATTCATATAAGTAAGGCAAAAACGCGTTGTGTCCACTCTTTAAAGTCCCTTATTTTGAAGAGAACAATGAATGAATTATTTTCAGAAAAAACGTCATGTTTTTACATTAACAACCAGCCAATCATCAGCCTCGACCCAGCTAAATTTTCAAAAGGCTCTAAAAAATAATTTGCTTATCACAAAAAAATGCATCTTTTCAAAGCATGCATTAATGATTAAATTTTGTTTAGATCATTTATCCTACGTCAGCTGGAGCCAGCTGTAGAACAAATCGCAGATATTTTCAGTATAAACTATATTCCCTACGGGAAGGCAAGGGTAAGAAACAGCTTTGTAAAATAACTCCATAGAATATGAGTATAGGGATCAAGATGACTAGACATACTTGAACTTGTAGACTTAGTTAAACCCATGGTTAAACCACCTCTCTTCCAATTGTAAAGGCAGTGATTTAAATAAAAACTATGTGTTCCTAAAAAGTGTGAAACCACCTATTTATATATATATATATATATATAAATTACTATATTACTTCTTGCTTGTCACTAAATTGACAAAATTTGATATTAAATCAATAACTAATTTTAACTACTGAGGATCGTCATGATAGACGTGAAACATTATGTTTAGTATAATTCTTTTTTAATAAAAAATTTGAAGTTAAAAACTGAAATATATAGAGATATATATATATATAATTTAAAAATGTTTAAGTAAAAATTCTTACAAAATTTGAAGATATTGTTTTGTTTTAGTTTCATATCAAATCTTTAAAAAACGATTTTGTAAAGGTTTTAATCTTGATATTTTGTCTAGACGTATAAAGATGATGATTATACATTTAGATGCCAACACGGTCCACTTGAATGCCAGGTACCGTATGACGGTGTGGGGGGGGGGAGGGCAAATAAAGGGCGTGTTCACGAAAATCAAGAAAAGTAGTGATTCATTGGTAATTCTTTTTCATTCAAATTACAATTTATCCATTTTTTTCGGAGTTTATTGATATCGAGTATAAGAACACTGTGCTTTAACCTCCCAGTTCTGAGAATATAAACTATGAGGAAAAATCTGATAGAGATATCAAAGGATTCATAACTTAAAATGATTGTATTCTATATGGAATGGAAACGTTTAACGGCACAGTTTTACATTTAAAGGAACTGAGGTTTTGCCACCGACTCAAATTTTCTTTGCAGCTAAATGTCGTAGCTTTTTGCTATTTCAACCTTTGAATTCTGTTAGACAAAACAATCTAAGTTTGAAATATCAATAGTTTACACCATCAGGCTGCAAAGATATAGGAATTAGAAAATTTGAGTTTTTGGCAAAAAATCATTTCTTTTATTTTTCAGTTACAAGTTACTGATTTCTAGTAATACAAGGCTTTTAGGGCGCTTCGCGCTCACCTTCTTTTGTGAACAATTTCTCTTTGTATACATTGCAAAATAAAAGCAAAAAAATATTCGCGGATTTTCTAAAAAATTTTGTGGATTTTCAAAAAGTAATAACTATCGAATTTTGTTGAAGGCAAAATTTAGAAATTTTGATCATCTATAAACCTTCCTTGGGGACATGTGAAGTCACATAGATATAAGAAATAGATGTTTTGTTTTCGGTAAAAGCTTTAATTTGTATAGGGAAACATTTACCATGCCTGTTCAAATAACTATATCGAAGACTCAGGGAAAAAATTTGAATTTATCAGGTATATGTAATTAAGTTAATATGAAACGTTTTATAAAATATATTTTTTATGATAGGAAAAATAGTTTTTAAAAGAGTGCTTTTCAAATAATATGTATGTCAGTTTTTCCAAATCAATCAAAACTTTTTGATAATGGAAATTTTTTATTTGAAGCAATTACGTGCTAGCTTAATCCAACTAAACCTGTCTTTTCACTTCACATAAATCTAATAATTATATATATAAAATTAATCCGTCGTAACACTAAAGATACGGGTTAGATATTTTTAGAAGGATTTAACAATCCTAAAGTTCCAACCCCTTGTTGTAGATGCATGATGATGGATAACTATGACCCCGAGGCAGCTGCCCGAAGGTGCGGGTCAGAGTATACTCTTGAAATTGAACCAATAGTACAGTGTGCACGGGGACCTGAGGGAAAACAGCTGCTGGCACACGCTGGTCGACTTACAAGCAAACTCAACCCAAAGGTTTAATTCTTTTTATCTTTATATTTAAAGGAATAGGAAGACGACATTAATGCAATACTTAACTGTATGTGATGTTGTTACAAAGAAAATAGTTTTTACTGAACCTTAATAAATTACTAATTTAGTGTCGTGTCTAAAGCTCGTTGGACTTTTTAAAGTTAAAACTTGATTTTAAGAGTCGTCTACTTATTTCAGAATTTTCTGGTGATTAATGTATATAAGTTGAAAATCTATTAAATACATTTTTTTCAGGGCAACACAGTTCTTTTGACCGATAGCGGACATTTTAAAAAGTATAAAAAAGAAGTTTAAGATATCAAAAGTTAACTTCCAGTTGCGAAAATATAAGGATTTAAAAGATTAAAGTTTGAGGCGAGTAATTTGTTCCTTTTACTGGAGTTTTAGAACCTTTCCCGTTGATTTAAATGTTTTAACCCTTCATTTAAAAAATATTTGATATTTTCTAATTTCAGATGACATTTGTACCAACTATTCTCTTGAACAGGAAGCACCACTCCCAGCGGCAAATACTGAGAAATCTTAAATCGGAAATATGTCGTCATTACAAGGTTCACTATTTTATTTTATTTTATTTTATGCAGATGCCGAATTTAAAGAATTGAGCCCCGGTTTAAATTTAAGCCGCGGCTTAATTATGGTTGGTTTCACTTAAACTTGTATCAAATGTTTCAAGATTTAAGCCGGCGCTCAATTTAAACCGGGTTTTGGCGGATTTAAGCCGCGACTTAAATTCTTTAAATTCGGGCTCGGAATAGATTTTTTTCTTACTTAATTAAATGCATCAAACTTCGAAAATATATGTTAACCTGCGTTGAAAATTTATGAATGCGTTTTAATTTAAACCAAGTTCAACAGTTCAAGCTCAGGAAGGCTGTATATTTAAAACTAATTCTGAACCCCCCCCCCTTGTCGCAAAAATGAATGGAGATAAAACGATCTGATCAGCGTTTTGACTCAAGCTTAACTACCTTACTGAAAATTAGTCCAACTAGCCTTTTCTAGTTCATTCAGTCATTAATAAATATCCATCTCTGAATAGCTACGTCGTCTTCCTTTTTAAAGCTAAAAGAAGACAAAACTGTTAGTTAAAGAAAACAAACGATTTAAAATTAAAGGTTAAACAAAGAACACGATACTAAACTTCGGAGTGAACAGAAGGAATTAAATAAATTTATTCCTTGAGTCGTTGCAACTTGCAAAAATATTAAATCATTTATTATTGGACCGAACGTCGCATCGGGTTTTCCAACTTCAAGCTAATTTTTTCTATAAACTCTATACTTACATAATTTGTGTAGGCCTCTAATGGGACGAATATTCCTGAAAACTGTGTGCTGTGATGATAACAATTTAATACTGAAGAAATATTCATCTTACTATACACATATCTCTATTGTTGTAAATAAACAAAAATACTAATTCTCAATTTAAAAAAGTTTTGTTGGTCATACTTTCATAAACTTCGGAATCATGTGATGAATATTTACAAAATATTTATAAAATCTACAAAATTTTAAAGAAAGTCGGGGTTTCATGAAAAACTGCTCAATTTCTTTTTTTTTGACATGATCGAAAATATTAAGGTACCGTTGTGAATCCTTGTGAATGCCACTCAATAAATTAAGGCATATTTTTTAAGCATATTTTTCACAAAGTTTGTCCTTAAAATAAGAAAAAACTGCATGTGTGTGACTAAGATAGAAGTATAGAAGATAAAAAAAAAAGATTATAATCTGATTAGTTTCTAGTAATACTAGTTAGTATAAGTATAATTAGTCTAGAGATCTAGAGAGAAAACTAGTTAGAACTTCAGTTAAATAATCTTAAGATTATATTTATTTAGAGTAAAAAATATTTTATAATTTATCACTTTACAAACGATAAAAAACAAGTATTTTCTTACTCAAAGTAATGTAAAGGAAAATTTTCATTCAGACTTCCCGGGGATCGGAATATATGTGACAGTGATTTAAAGGTTGTAAACTCTCACACAAAAAACGAGCCCCCCCCCCCATCTTGATAAGTGAAACTTGTGATTGCAGGGGGGGGGGGTGTCAGGCCCCAATGGATGCTGACTGTTGAGCCCTCCCTATTTAAGAAAGAAAAAAGTTTTAATATAAAATTATATGATTAACTGGTTCTTGGAGAAAAATTAATAATGTTTAATTACTACTCGAGGGTCCAGTAAGACTTTTTATATATTTTAACTTATAAAATTTAACATTTAATAATTTGCTACTTTTACTTTTCTCTTCCGTTCCGATACGGTCCAAACTGGAAATAATTTGTTGTAAATTGAAAATGTGCAATCTATATTTTTTTTGAAAAGCTTTTTTTGTCCCCGGGACAATCTTTATTAATGATAAAGATGAAACAGGAAATAATTGATCAACTTTATTCATATTTTTCAGAATTTTTATGTTTTGAATGAGAGCAGATTTTGTTTCGCTCTTTTGAATAGTTTAATGTTTATGGAATTCATAGAAATAAAGGGCACTGTACTCACAAAAGATAATGTTCACGTAAATCCCTTTAAAGGGTTGAAAGAGAAATCAAGAAACAAAAAGACAGACGGCAAAGATTCAAAAGTTTAAGAAATTAAATTGAACAGATCAAACTGATTTCCCTTGAGGGGTTCTTAATCTTAATTCTTACACATTTTCTTTTTATCAAAACTTTTTGAATTTTCAACTGTTTTCTTGTTTTTAGACTAATCCTTGATCTGTCCAAAAGTGCATTTCATGGAGAAAATAAACATAAAGATTCAAAATCTTTTGAAATATGAATTGAGGGAGTTCTAAAGAAACCATGAGCCACAGACAGGTTTTACTCCGAACCACCGGCAAAATCTGCTCCGAGCCACAGTTCTATCTTTTCTCCTCTGACAACTGAATATTGAAAACAAAAATGTTCTTGTTCTTTGACAAATTTGTGGAGTGCAGTTAAAAGATACACAAGCTGAAAAGAGTTAACAAGAATTTTAAAGATCGAAGGGAAAGAATTTTTTTCTCAAATATTTTTGATAGATTGTCATCAATAACTTAAAACTCCCAAAATGATTCAAAATCTGTTCAATCCGTTCAAGTACAAGAATATTTAAGCCTATTACTTACTAAAAAAAAAAGTAAGAAAAGGAATGAAAGTTTTAGCAATGTACAATAAAAACTAGATTATTGTCTCGTCAAAAAATGACCAATACAGAAGTCTATAATAAGCTTGTTTACCAAAAAATCATTTTTACTTTGTCCTTTGAATCTCTTATTCCAAAGAGCAATTCTTTTTGAGGAAATATGATTTATATGATATGGTTAATTTTTGGATAACTGATAGAACAACAGCTGTTAGAGAAAAAAAGTTTGTCTCGTCCTTATGGGTGAAATATTAAATATTATATTAAATATTTAAACTGGACAGTTATACATCACCACTTAACACTAAATAGAAGAGGCAAGAAAATATGAGAATATTCATTTCAATTCATTTTTTTATGACATCATTAACCTAAAATACTGAAACTAGGTATAGAATAAATAAATGAATAATGATCTATCATCACCAGAACTCCTTCTACTTCTTTTCCGTAAACACTCACAAGGAGATAATTATCAGTCTCGACTCTCTCTATGCTCGAGATTTAGGGGGGACTTCTGTAGAGGATGAAATCCCCGAAAGAGGATCATGAAATCCGCAAATCAGTAGAGTCGGATCATGGAACTAGATCTTGTCTGGGGTCACCATTTAGAATTACATAAATACATAATAAATAACGAGTGTATAAAAAAAGAGGAAGTTGAGCAGGTCTTCTCTGGTTCCAGGATCCGACTCTACTGATTTGCGGATTTCATAATCCTCTTTCGGGGATTTCATATCCTCTACAGACTAGTGGGTACAATTATTACTACTCTGCCATTTTTATTCAGTTCAGGATTAAATATGAAAAATAAGATTTTAAATATTTAAATAATTTAATAAATATTTAAGCAGCCCATTTAACCCTGTACGGTACATATACAGGAATATACTTGCTGAGGATTGAGGCAGTAGCAACTAAATGGGGTTGGAAAGTGGGGACACTCCCCCCCCCCTGGAAAATCGGGGGTAATTGTTCGGCTTTAGCCCCATAAGTTAGATTTTAAATATGGACTCAAAAAGATTTTGCTTCCAAGGGGTGCACTAAAAAGTTGGTTTATAGTTTCTTTCAGGGATTAAAATGGGGCACCTCATTTTTCCTACCGCGCGGCGCCCGGCTCTTGTAGGATTCTGTAGTAAAAAATTACCGAAATATATTTGAAAAATTTCGAGGGGGGGATACAAAGATTGAGGTTCAAGAACTTTTTACCATCCCCCCTCTTCCCTCTTCCAGATGTAACCCCGGTTTAGAACCGGAACTAAAACCAGGAAATGCACCAAACTGAACTAAAAAGTGTAGATTTCCCCAAGTTAGCCATGTTGCATTATCTTCTGGAGGATTTATTTACACGCTCCGATTTCCTTTTTCTCAAGATATGAGACATTTATGCCTCTATTTGAATACAAACGGTTTACAAGAGAATTTGAATTTGATTTTCAAATTTTAAACTTTAAATTTCAAGGATCTTAAACTATGCAGTGTAGGGGTTTAAATACTGTAACGAGGAGTACCAAAAACTGTAGGAATTTTATTTACGCAGAAAAGACTTTAATCCTGAAAGGAACATGTAGACGTACTTTTTAGTGGTGCTCCACTCGTGTCTCATGTCCGATTCACATTGGTGCTATATGTTAACCTTTGTATGATTAAGGATAAAACAAATATCCTTAGTTCTGACTGACATTTTTTAAAATTTTTGTTTTTAACAAAATTTATAAAATAAAAATAGATGATGGTTAAATCAATTAAACAGGGTGCTCACACGTGTCTGACTGATTATTCTCAACTGTGTTTGTTCTCTGTACTGACTTTCGGATTCATTATCCAGAGACAATGTAGGTTGTCAGAATTTTACAAGTTTTAAGATGGAAAAATCACGATATCTTGGGTTAAAAAAAGAGAAGAAAGGGATATTTCGTTAAAAGTTTAGAAAGAAGAAACGAATAATGAGAATAGAATAATTTTGAGACGTGGACAATTGGACCTAGATTTCTTTTAAACTCAATGTTTCATTGAAACTGGTATGTGTGGTGTGAAGAAATATAGAATTAGAAAACAGAATAAAGATTTCTTTTGTAAATATTATTGAATATTCATTCATTCATATTTTTATTCATGTTTACGTTTCGATCAAAAATCATGAGATTGATATTTCTCCTGGTTTCCGGTATCCTCCTGCATTTGCTTAATTTAAAAGAAAAGTTTAAGCGGAGAATATTTAATTCCTCAGAGCTTAGAAATCCAATTTTCTAGTTGATTGCCCCGCCGATACTTCATTTTTCCGGCAGCCATCTTTCAACAGCTACTAGGCAGATTTCGATTCCTCAATATACTTAAACATTCTTTATTCAGAAAATGCCAAAATTTGTAGCTTTTCCCGTGTCATCTTGGGATAATATTCTAGAAACTTTTTGCTTTTTTTCTTTGAGTTAGTAAAATACAGTACTCTGATATAGGTAGACAAATTTTAGATTGAACAGTGCAAACAGACCCATTTCACTGAATAAGTGCTTTGATAAGTATCTAGTAAAACTTTTTGCTTTGTAACAACATTAAATAAACTGAAGTATTGCTATAATATCGCCTTCCTAGTCCATTGTTTTCTGATTATCAAAGTTCGTAAAACTTTTGCTAATGCATTTTATAAAATGTTTATTTGTTTTGATGCAGAGAGTTCATTTTATATAAAATTAAATTTTAAAAAATGTCTTTGTTATTATCAGGAAGATTCGTGACATTTCATCAAAGCAAATGAAATACAGGGCGTTTACAAAAAGCATGACTTAGAGACGACATCAAGGTCGTCTTCGATTGAAGACAATTGGAGTGTATTAAAAAAGGTCGTTATAACTTCTACGAGGTTTCCAAAATGGAGGCTACCATTTATGTATCATAAGACATTAATTGTACGTAGTAATTGTGGTTTTATCTAACAACTTAAATTTGGATATTTTTAAGTATCTCCATCAATTTCGAACGTACGTATTTAATATACTATACATACATAAAAAACTACTAACCCTATTTTGGATATTTCCAGAGTTTCCGTTGGTAATTGTGAAAAGTTAGACGTAGTCACGTTCAAGTTGAACCCGTGTAAAGGAGTAGTGGTTCAACTACATCTGTGAAGTTTAACTACTTTTCGCTATTCATTAAATCTGGTCCGGCAATACTATTATTATTTATTAACATGCTCACGGTTAATGCAGTGTAAATTAAAGACGACATTAAAAACCATCTCTGATTTCCCATGTTTTCCGGAAGACCTTGCTTGATGTGGACAATACGTGAAGAAAGTTTGAAATATAAAATAAATGGTGGAACATTTAGAATTTAAATTCCTAGATATTAGTTGTAAAGTAGGATATTAGTTGTAAAGTAGGATATTAGTTGTAAAGTAGGATATTAGTTGTAAAGTAGGATATTTTATCGAAAAGCTGGATTTGAACATAGAAATCCAGGGGGATTCAATAAGAATGAAACTCTTATTTCTTGTTTTAAATTTTGCTGGTTTCGTTGCTTAAAGGGAATTTTCATTATTTGCCTAGCTAAGAAATTGATTATTTTGTACTATTGTTGACTTGAAAAGTCACTATAATAAAATAAAGAGATCTAAAATGGATATTTCTAACATTTATTTAAAAAAACGAGTGTTTTGAAATATTTGCATTTAAGGCGGAGTTAAAATTGGTTGATTTAGAAATTAACAAAGGAATTATGGATGGATATTTGATGGTACTTCATGGGAGTGTTGTAGAGCTTCATGTTGGTGGAGCAGATCAACAGGAACTGGGGCAACAGGGCTTATCCAACCTAGTAGGCAGAGATCGCGGCTTTATCATGCTGGATTTGAGCGATTATGTAGTCTCTGGAAGTGGAGTGCATGATAAACTGGGAACCCTCGGGTAAGCCTGTCTGCTGCTAATTGAGTATCTGCGTCATCATCATAAAGGAGTCAAGAGGCTCCCTGTGTCGTAGCTGTTACTAGTTCAACTGTCCTAACATGACTGAATACCGGGAGCTGGGATGAGCGGAGATTCGACATGTGGGCACTACATGAGGAGGAAATGGATCTTGAGTACACATTCATCTGGAGAAAAGGCTACGGCATTTGAGTCGGAAAAATCGTCTTCCTTATATTTCGAATTAATTTTAACAACTATATATGGGTTCCATAGATTTGAGTGACTTTATTCTACAGACACTTGCAGGAAATAAACAGATTTTTAGTTGTGAATCGGAAATGGCATCATTTCAAATTTCATCTACAGATCCTTTAATATCATTAAAGAAGACACTCTAGTATGCCGAGTCCATTAGCGCCTGATCAGCCATGTGTTTGGTACCAATAGAAATGCATGGCGGTAACATCTATATTTCTATTAATACTATATCCAATTAGAGATAAATCCTTCAATCGGCGCTATCAGTAAATGGAAATATTTACTTCTACTGAAACTATAGTGAAGAGTGGTTTCGAAATAGTTTCAGGTCGTTATTAAAGTCTTATTTGGATAAACCCTGTATACATATATAAATATTCATTATATATTTACACCGAAACTTAGACAATTTGAATATTTGAATACATATAACTCAACATATATATCATGAAGATTCAAGTAATAAGATTTATATAATACTAGCTCGGGAACCCAGCACTGCCAAGGTTAGTAAAAGTTACCCCCGCCCTTTACCTGCACTTGAACGATTTTACCGGGAAACTAAATTTTTGTTGCTAAAGTCTACCCACTCAACTTAGAATCTCAAAACCAATCTAAGAACATTCCCGTGTGTCTCCCGAGTTCCCCAATCAAAATTTGAGGCAAATCGGTCCAGGGGTTCCTGAGTTATGATCGGAAAAACAAACAAACAGACAGACGTACAAACAGAGATTAAAACTTTATGTATATAGTATAAGTACGACGTTCATTTAATATAACTTTGCAACATATTATTATTATAAAGATTTATTCACACACAAAGATATAAATACATATGTAAATGGTGTAGTTTAAATTTGTTGAAATAAATTTTTGAAAATACAGGTTTCCAAAAGAAAAGAGAAAAATATGCTAAATTATGCACAAATAGACAACATTGATCATTACTCATTACATAACATATTTATCATTTCATATTGATCATGAAAAAAAAGAAATTGATAATTAATCCAATCGTTATGACACGCTCGTTTTTGGTTTATTTTTTGCCTCTATTTTTTGTCAGACTCAAAGTTCGGCATAATGTAAGAAAAGCATGAGTGTGGCGGCGTAGTGGCGGAAGACGAAGTTCTGGAGGAGTTTAAAACCGAATATCAAGACGCGGCAGGTTGAGCAGTTTCCGGCCACGTCATCTATCTATCTTTTACTTTTCTATAAATTTTAGTTTTTTAAAGTAGTAATAAAGTAATTATTTAAACAGGTGTTTGTTTAACTTGAGCGTAGCTAAATGAGCACACATTTCACATTTAGAATAAACAATTCTAAGAACAAGAAACGAAACAACGCGACGGAATGCTCATAACTACTATTGCAAAAAAAGAAAGATTAAGAACAAGGACTGCTTTTGTGAAGAAAGCCAAGGTTTAATAAATTTTGACGAAGAACGGATATACCCACGGAATAAGAACGGATATACCCGCGGAGTAAGATTTCCAAGCACGCCTGAGGAAATGCGGATCTACAAGTCCAAGTTTTTGTTCTACTTGTCTTCTTTCATTATACTCTCACACACCTAAATTTCAACCAAAGAGAATAGATTAATATAGAGTGGAAATAAGTGGGAAAAAGGCGTAAAACCGCCATTTTGTTGTTCTATTTCCAAACTGCAGGTGTACTTCACACATTTGTGCTATTTAACCTTTTGGGCTACGGAACATCATTTTATAGAAAACAGTTTTCTTGAAAATAATTTCAATTTCTCTAAATCAATTCTCTGAAAACCTGTCATGATTTCCCGAGTTCATTTCAGCATAAGCTACGTCGATAGAAATCATTTCAATTCTCTATTCTATAACCTTTGTTACAAATGAATTCTACAACAAATGAATTTTAAACCTTCAATTAGACTTCAGCAATAATTTTTTTCAAAATATATAATTTGTCTATTTATTATTAGCATGTTTTTGATGAATTCAACAAAAATTATCTCCAAATGAACCAAAGTTCATTTGATCGAACATAATCATCCTCAAATTATGTTAATCTATATATATATATATATATATATATATATATATAAAGGTGTATTCTATGTTTGTCTGTTTCAGAAACCCCTGGACCGATTTGCCTCAAATTTTGTTTGGGGAACTCTGGATAGCCACGGGAATGTTCTTAATATGGTTTTGAGATTCTAAGTTGAGTAGGAATTGGGAAATTAAGACCAAGTGCTGGTTAACGGCGGCAGTAACTAATGAGTAACCTGGGCAACGCTGGGTTCCCAAACTAGTATGACATAAAGTAATTAAAATACAAACTGGTTTCTGATTTAGCTGACTATTGTGCACTTGAACGATAGTTCATATAAGCAGTAGTACAAATGATGAGTATAAATCAGAAAGGAACCTAAATATATTGTATATGTTGTAAGAATGTACACATTTTTCATCAATTTTTCTATTTTTTATCCTAGAGTTTTATTTCAAAAGAGGAACATTATCTAACATTATGAAATGTCGTCTGTTTTGCCAATGACATAAATTGGATGGAAGAAGGATGGAGAAAGGATGGAGAGGAAGGATGGAGGAAGGATGGAGGAGGGATGGAGGAAGGCTGTAGGAAGGAAGGATGGAGGAAGGATGGAGGAAGTATGGAGGAAGGATGGAGGAAGGATGGAAGAAGGGTGGAGGAAGGATGGAGGAAGGATGGAGGAAGGATGGAGGAAGAATGAGAAAGATAGAAAAAGGATTAAAGAGTTAAAATTATTAAAAGATTTAGAATTTCTAGATTAAGAAAGAACCAACAAATCCATCTTTTACAAATTCATTCAGAGAAAACAAAAGCCTAGATTTTAAGCTTTGTTCAAGGGTATTGGTGTGTTAGGCACTAGGCAAGTTATATATAGTAACTATAGAGTATGCAAAGGAATATAGAATAGAGGTTCTAATCTCCTATAGTTGATACAACCCGGAGTAATAAAGAGTGAATAATAAAGAACTGGAATAATTTGATTCTCTGGATACTATTCATCAACAAAATTGAAAACTGATTCCATACGTTATCCATTCCCTTTATTCATATTATTTCTTATTATATACAGGGTTACCTACAAAGAATAAGACTTTAATGACAACCTGAAACTCTTGTAATAATTTGAAGGTTTAGTTAGGGTCTGGCCTTGTAATGTAGAACACCTTTTCAAAGCTTATGTAAATATTTGGCAAAGAAACAAGTTTACAGCTGCTTGGAATCATGGATATATAAGAGACTTTACATTCATATATGTGTTGTGTAACTGTTTATTTTGATCTGATACTTGATAATTGAGCTCAATTAAATGAATTCAATAACACACCTTCTTCTTTCTGTTGCTGCATCACAAAAAGATTGAGGAGGTTGTAACAATTTAAATGGTTTTGCAGTTCCACCGCCGCCATTGTCCAGTTTTCTATATTAAATAAATCTCATCTCCCTACCTCTAATCGGAAAATGATAGTTAATAACAACATGGTATTACAAATATAAATATATTCACATAAATCTTCTTCAGACAACAGAATTATGGTCGGCATATCTTTCCTGTAATTGAAGAAAAGTGAAACTAACTTTTTTTTGCCTTCGTAGAACTTGAGAGTATCTCTACAAAGGAATGCCATTTAATTCCAGAGGCCGAATTTGAAGAATTTGAGCCGCGGCTTTATTTTGAGACGCGGCTCAAATATGGTTGGTTTCACTTGAAATTGTATTCAATGTTTCAAGATTCAAGCCAGCGTTCAATTGAAACCGACTGATTTGAGACACGGCTCAAATTCATTATATTCGGACTCAGAATAATTAGAATCAATGGAAATTAAAACCCAAAGAGAATAGAATATATATTAGAGGGGAATTCTCTAGAAATGTAAAACGGCCATTTTGTTGTACTGTTTCTATACAACAGGTGTACTTCTCATATTTATGCTATATAACCTTTTGGGCCCTGGAATATCATTTTATAGAAAATCTAAAATTTATGCTTAAAGAAAACCAAATTATGAAATAGGCTGGTTTCATAATTGACCAATGATCATTTCACAAAGACTCTATGCCTTTCACTTTACAAACGATGATTTTCCGTTATAATTAAAAATCAAATGATGTTTTATATTAACCTAATTCATTATAAAATTTATTTAACAGCTTTAAAAAATTCGAAATTGAAATAAATAGTCTAGGGAACATACTGTATTAATGTACTCTACTGCATATAATTTGTGAACATTTACATGATTTGTACACTTTGAACTCCCTTTCAGGCTGAAAGGGACTGAAAAAAATCATACCGAGAGATTCTTTAAATTCCCCTCTAATATATATTCTATTCTCTATGTTAAAACCCCTCTCGGAATTCAATGATTAAAGTGGAGCTCAACATGTACATGTAGTCATGTACTGTCTGTATGTTGTACAAGAGTCTATGCTCAATGGGGATGATAGTTAACTACCTGGGCCGCTATCTAGCCTGAGTGTACACTTAGGACAGTTTACTGATAAAGGATATTAAGAAATTATGGCCTATTCATACAGTACAAACATCAAATATGCAGTACGCTTTCGGAGTACAAGTGTATGGGGAGGTTTTTTGTCTTAAATTTTATTCAGTTTTCTCAGAATCGTTCATTAACCATGAAATATTGCTCTGTAAAAGACTGCAATAGTACGTCTTCCTGTAAAAATGTAATCCTGCACACGATAAAAGAGCAGTGGATTGCAATAGTCAAATGGAAAACAAACTCTCCTGGCCGGATATGCAGTCGGCATTTTGAAAATAAATGCCATAGTTTGTATTAGTATTAGTTTGAATTATTAGTGCTCAAGTTTTCCTTTAAAAGTGTAATCGAAATATGTGTAGCTCGAAAGGTGTTGAATTCTGATAATTTACTCCATTGTCTCATTAGCAAACTCCGCAAGTCACTTTCCAGGGTAGTCACGATTAAAATAATCTATTTTTAATGAGAATGACCTCGTTAATCAAACAGAGGTTTAAGGATACCATTGTGAACCATACATCCCTCTCTATTTAACGGAAAAGTTGAAATTATATTTACAGTTTAGTATTTTTTTTTAATTGAGAACCCTTTTCTGCTGAAATGAAAATAAGTATTTTCAGAAATCACCCCCGGGTATTGTAATAATATACAGATTGACCTTTGAGCGTGGAGTACATGGCCTGTACAATTAGTAAAGGATGAGCGTACATCATCACTCTATATACTATAACCTCGTTGGTCTACGCATATAGATTATGTGTTGTATACAATTCACGGAGTCTTATTAAAATCTTTATATGTGCAGTGTAAATCATAAAACTGTGGAAAATGAAGACAACATTTTAGCATTAATATTGCCATAAAGCAAATATAGTTTTACAATAACTTGAAAATAAGGTTATATACAGGGATCTATTTATGTACTGCACGTACCGTATGTACAAGTCGAATGATAATAACCAACCAGATCTGGTTTGAAGTTAGCCAGAAGATATTTAATTCCTATCTGCATCATCAATCAGCCCTCTAGAGCTCTACCTATCATCTTCTTCTCTTAATCAGGATTTAACTTAGAAATATCAATATTATTTCAAAACGAATTGAGTTTTCGCCACAATCTCTGATTTATTAATCCCTATATATTTGCAACCCGATCTCCTAGACCTTTAAATATTTAAAACTATACATTCTGATGGATAAAAAAGTCTAAGTTTCAAGTATCAAAGGTCTTAGTCATAAGGTCGCAAAGATGTTAGGATTAGAAAATTTGAATTTGTGGCAAAAACTCGATTCCTTTGAATTATAAAATTATAATATATATAATAATGAATAATATGTTGTATTATTCCAGGGATAATGAATAATGTGTTGTATTATCCCAGGGATAATGAATAATGTGTTGTATTATCCCAGGGATAATGAACAATATGTTGTATTATCCCAGGGATAATGAATAAAGTGTTGTATTATCCCAGGGATAATAAATAATGTGTTGTATTATCCCAGGGATAATGAATTATATGTTGTATTATCCCAGAGATAATGAATAATGTGTTGTATTATCCCAGGGATAATGAATAATGTGTTGTATTATCCCAG